>NC_132887.1:32180775-32335597 GCF_030463535.1 Salminus brasiliensis | reverse complement strand
AATCAGAATCTCTTTATTTCACCAAGTATGTTACACATACAAGGAATTTGTCTTGGTGAGAGCAACACGTATGACAAGTAACAAAAAACACAGAACACAGTCTTAAACTAAAGGAAAATGACACTAAACAATAAATAGGGTAGGGGATAAATCAAAAAAGTAAAAAGTACTAAAGGTAATAAAGAGCTGAAAATATATTTACAGAAAAGAACATCTGTACAGGTGTGCAAATAGTCATAGTGCAAATAGGCAGAGTGCAAAATAGCTGTTCAGTCCGGTTTGGTACAGTTCAGTTGTATGTTTTGAGGTTTACAGTGGGAGGTGTCCACTTATGGAATTCTTATCAAAGACAATAATTATCCCCATATAATTGCCTAGAATTGTTCCTGATATTGAATGAATATAATTCAATGCAAGATAACTAAAAGTCGGTTGGAGAAAAGTGCAGATAGAAGAGATTGTTGACTGTAAAGATTTTAAGATGTATTCCATTGTATTTGTGGCATATATATTAAAATAAGCAGGTCTGTTAGGTAAAGTGTTCCTTTTTATTTAGGATTGAGAATTCTATTCCTGTTTGGCATCTGAAATGAGACCTCTTATTCATGCTGAAGAAAGTGTCTTCGGTAATAAACAATGTACCATAACAGATGTCAAATAGATTTTACATGTTAGTGCCATCCCATCTGTCATTTTGCAGGCACTGGTAAGTAATTTTTCTTGTGCCATTTTGATGTGTATTCTGATGTCAGTCCTGTCAGTGCATTAAAAGAGAAGTCAATTTTAGGAAGCCCTGTACTTCACAGCTCTGTCTAGCACCAAAAGCTATCACTTTCCTGTTGCCTGGTTACTGTTAGCCTGGTGAGACAGGAAAGCTTGTTTGATTTGCTCTTTCCTTTCCCAAGCTAATGAAACTCTAGCAGATATTCCAATTCCATGATTATTTATCTTTGGCCATTCCTGTTTTTCCACCTTAACTTAAATAATCCACTGTATCAGTGACCGCTTTCCATGGCAGCTTAAAAAATCTACTGCATGACTCTCATTAGCTGAGAGAGAAGCACATGCAGGGGTGTTTTTCTTTCTGGCAAAATGCAAATGCCTATTCTAAAAAATGAAAAGAGAGAGGGAGAGATTTCATATGAGGACACAGCGTGAGTGTGTGAGTGCAGAGTATAAAACACAATGTTTAGATTAACCTGGATTCCTTATCTTCCTGAGCATCTGTACAAATGCTGCCATGGCAATGGCTTTCCACACTGACGTTATTGGAGGTTCAGTATAAACTTCGAGTTTGTCCTAGTTCACAGTTTATTTTCAGTATTGGACAATATTGCATAGATGAAATGAGCAACAGTTTGAACTTCACTCTTAAAAATAAAGGTGCTACAAATGGTTCTTTGAGTGATTTCAAGAACCAGTATTAGTTCAATTACTTACCATGTTTGTCATAGAGATGTGTGAGTGTGAAAAACCTTTAAAGAGGTTTCTCTTGATGCAAAAGGTTCTTTATCAATTTGCATTACAAATTCTCTATTCTCTATTATCTTTATTATCTCTATTACAAAAAGAGGTCTTTGTGGATCCAAATGGTTCTTCTATGGTATCACTCAAAGAACCTTTGTGTTTAGAAGTATTTAATGGGGTATCTTTTTAAGCTTGCCTTTTCTTGAACAAGAAAACACAAAGAGGGGAAACTTATTATGTAAATTCATACTGGTATAAACAGAGTTGGTAAGATTTCTAGGCAGTATGGAGACATTACCAAGTAAGTGCAAGGCAATTTTACATTGATTGTGCTTGCATTATTGTGTTTGTACCTATACACTTGAAATGATGACCTTCTTTTAGAAGAAGGAAAATTTCCAGAAGAAAAGGTCTTCATTTTATTTTCCATAAACGTCAGCTGAAAGATATTTTCCATTCAGGATTTGTGGTGATTGTGGAATGAATTCATTTTGCATTAACTACAGATGCAGTACCAAGGAAACCCAGTTAAATGGGTTTGAAACATTATTCTCATTTACGTAGCACTCAAAAGAGAATCAAGGCTTAGCTTCAGTATGCTGGCGTCATCACTGCTGATTCATTAATAAACATCAGTTTTTAGAGAACAACAATTTAGATGGGCTCTGACAGCAATTGTCTGCTTTATTAAAACACAATGCACTCTCTCCCTGTGGCATTTCCCATCACTGAGCGTAAGGCCTCGTTTACCAGGCTTGATTAAGTTAGGCTACTGTTTATTCGAGAAAAACATTTGGATTGTGAGGTCAAGTGAATTTTCTAGGGGCCATCTTTTTGCGTACTTCCTAGCTGACAAGCCCAGTACTAGAGTTATTGTAATGATAATAAGAAATATAATAGCTTCATATCTACAAGCACTGCAGTTGACGGAATAATTTTTTATTTATTGTGCTTACGTTTCCCAGTTCAGTTATGATTCTGTGAGCCAGTATGTGTCTCGGTTGGGATGAGTAGAATTTAGTTAGTAGGACTGAATGCTGATAAGAGTTTAGCATTAAATGTGGTCTTCATCTAATATTTCCAAAATTCCATTGGATTTCCAAAGCCAAACTTTCCCCTTTTTTATCAAATAAAAACAGCCTACGTTCAAAACGTAAATGTGTGTCAAATGAGGACACTGCACAGCATGCTCACAGGGACAGAGACAAGGCTCTCTGTGGCAGCTGATTAGATTGTCGTGCTGAGGCTGCACGGAGATTTCGCTCTGCCACCCAGGCGCTGTATCCTCGTCTGCACTCTCGTCGGTGTTCCCACCCACATTCTGGCAAGCCCCTCCTCCTGAGCCAGGATTGGCTAGTGGATCATCCTCACAGTGCAGAAGGAATACGGGTGCATTCTCTGCATCTTCAGCCAAGCCTCCTCAGCAGCATGACAGCGCGCTCTGCAGGCAAAATGAACAGACTGTGGTGGAAGTCCCTGTTAGACAAATAACAAATAACAAAGTGCGTCAACTATTTTGCAGCGGCAAATGTAACTCTAATAGTTCACTAACAGAGTCATGTGGTGCAGATGATGCAGAATTTACTGCAGCATAATTCAGTCTAATACAATTCTAGGTTTCTGACGAGAAGAGTCATTAAATACTAGTTTCACACACTAACCTAGACAAAACCAGACCAAATAGGCCCCCTTTCTCTATAGAATGATACATACAAATATATACAGCAAAAATGGTGCGTCCATTCAACCTAATTTAATTGCTTAAAGGAACATTATGTAGCAATTTCACCTTATGTACCTTTGGTAGAGCATGCATGTGACCTCTTGCGGGAACTGCACATCTCTGCATTAATGCACATGTAGAGCTGTCCAAACTGAATTGCACTCCGCAAATGTAGGGGGAGCCCAATAGCTAAAAGAAAATTGTATACTAAGACCAATGGACCATTGTATCGTTTAAAGTATTTATTTGAGTTGAATAAAATAATTAATAAGAATATATTATATGTTACATGTATATATATATACAGTCATGCCCGAAAGTATTCATACCCCTGTCAAAGTTTGACTTAAATTTACTTTTATTTAACCAGAAATTATATTTTTGCCTGGAAACGACACAGGCATCTCCCAGGAGATAACACGATGATGTACAAGAGGCATCATTGTGGGAAAAAGTATTTCTCAGCTTTTATACACATTTGAACAAAAAGTGGCATGTCCAAAATTATTCATACCCTTCTCAATAATTAATAGAAAAGCCTTTATTGGCTATTACAGCAATCAAACGCTTCCTGTAATTGCTGACCAGCTTTTTGCATGTCTCCACTGGTATTTTTGCCCATTCATCTTTAGTGATGAGCTCCAACTCTTTGAGGTTCGAGGGTCTACTTGCCATCACCCTGATCTTTAGCTCCCTCCACAGATTCTCAATTGGATTCAAGTCAGGACTCTGGCTGGGCCACTGCAAAACATTAATGTTTTTGTCTGCTAACCATTTCTTCACCACTTTGGCTGTGTGTTTTGGGTCGTTGTCGTGCTGAAATGTCCACCGGTTCCCAAGGCCAAGTTTCTCTGCAGACTGCCTGATGTTGTTGTTGAGAATCTTGATGTATTGCTCTTTTTTCATGGTGCCATTTACTGCGATCAAGTTCCCTGGTCCATTGGCTGAAAAACACCCCCAAAACATTAGGTTCCCACCACCATGTTTGACAGTGGGGATGGTGTTCTTAGGGTTGAAGGCTTCTCCTTTTTTACGCCAAATGGTGCACACATCATTGTGGCCAAACAATTCAATTTTTGTTTCATCTGACCATAAAACAGAACACCAGAAGTCTTCTTCTTTGTCCAGATGAGCATTTGCAAAGGTCAAGTGGGCTTTTGTGTGCCTTTTATGGAGAAGTGGTGTCCTCCTTGGCCTGCGTCCGTGGAACCCAGCAGTGTGCAGTGTCCGTTGAACTGTCTGCCTTGAGATGTCGCCACCAGCAGAGTCCAGATTCACCAGGATGGCCTTGATGGTGATCCTTGGATTTTTCTTCACCTCTCTCACTATTCTCCTGGCCAGCACAGGTGTCACTTTTGGCTTCCGACCACATCTTCTGAGATTTTCCACAGTGCGGAACTTCTTGTATTTTTTAATAATACTTTGCACTGTAGCCACTGGAACTTGAAAACATTTTGATATGGCTTTATAGCCCTTTCCTGACTTGTGAGCGGCCACAATGCACAGCCGCAGGTCCTTAGTGAGCTCCTTTGTCTTAGCCATGACTGTCCACAAACCAACTGCAGAGAGCTGCTGTTTTTCTCCTGTTGAGTTGATTAAAACAGCTGTTCCCAATGAATCAGGGTAATTAGGATGCTTTAAAACAGCTGGGACTATTTGGAATGGTATAGAACTTTGGATTTTCCCATATACTGTGACAGTTTTCAAAGGGTATGAATAATTTTGGACATGCCACTTTTTGTTCAAATGTGTATAAAAGCTGAGAAATACTTTTTCCCACAATGATGCCTCTTGTACATCACCGTGTTATCTCCTGGGAGATGCCTGTGTCGTTTCAAGGCAAAAATATAACTTCTGGTTAAATAAAAGTAAATTTAAGTCAAACTTTGCCAGGGGTATGAATACTTTCGGGCATGACTGTATATATATATATATATATATATATATATATATATATATATATATATATATATATATATATATATAACATATAATATATTCTTATTAATTATTATTAATAACCAGATTTATTCAACTCAAATAAATACTTTAAACGATACAATGGTCCATTGGTCTTAGTATACAATTTTCTTTTAGCTATTGGGCTCCCCCTACAGTTGTGGAGTGCAATTCAGTTATGTGTTATATGTTTATATCACTGCAGTCCAATGAAATCTACATATCTCCAAAATGGTGACTTTACAGGAGAAAGCAAAGAGGTTCTTAACTCTTAATAGAAGTCAATGTAAAATGTGAGCTAATTCCAGGTCATTTAGAGCTTTTCCATTTCGTCCATTTACCCAGAATTATCTACACAGTGTACAGAGCAGCTATGGGGTTCAAATGATGGAGAAAACTAAAAAACTGACAAAAATGGAGATACATTTTTTTCATTGGACAGCAGTGATATATTCGTGGATGCAACAAAAACAACACACACACAGCAGGCAGGGGGGGAAATTCCTGAGGCATACAGGCATACAGTTGTAAGAAAATAAGAACCCTTTGGAATTCCTGCATTGATAACTAATACAATATGGTCTGATTGTTATATAAGTCACAATCATAAATATACACAATCACGCTAAATCAATAACACACAAACAGTTCTACTGTTCATGTCTTTTATTGAGCACATTGGGTATACAGCCTCAGTGCAGGCTAGAAAGAATGAGTGAACTCTTGAATTTAATCACCTGATCCCCCTTTACCAGCAATCACCTTTACCAAATATTTCCTGTAGTGCAAATAAGATTTTTACAAAGCTGTGGAAGAATTTTGGACCATTTCTCCATGCAAGTGCTTTGCAGTTCAGCAATCTTTTTGGGATGTCTTGCAAACATAGCCCTCTTTAGGTCATGCCACAGCATTCCGAAAATGTTAAGGTCAGAACTCTGATCTGATACTAAACATCATCTTCTTGTTTTAATCCTTCTTTAGTTGATGTTTTTGTGTGTTTTGGGTCAATAGGACTTGTTTACCAACCGTTCTTAAGAAATTTGTTCTTACCACCAACTTACACAGTTTTTATAAAGTTTCTGACATTCATCAATGTTTTCATTTAGAATTTGTTTCCTTTACAAGGGCAATTGGATCCATAATTATTAAAGCATAGCTGTGAACAACTCTGAGGTTTCACATCAATAACCTGATGTACCTCATCAGAACTTGTCTCAATAACAAATTTAAGACAACTCTTATTCTTAAGCTATTGGTGAATGAGGCCCATTGTCTTATTCTATTACTCAATGTCTCTTCAGCTTAAGGCTATGAACCTGTAAATGTTTTAATACACTCCTGAATAAATTTGTCCCTTAATTATCCAAGATGTCCAGATGTTAATCAAGGCTATTATGCCTCCCACCATGCTTTACACTTCGGATGTGTTTTTGGTTTTGGAGTGCAGTGTTCTTTTCCCCCGAAATATAGCATTGTGCATTTGGTTGTAAAGTTTCACTCTTGTCTCATTTGTCCATAGAACATTCTCCCTGGAACAGTGTGGAATATACAGCTGATCCTAGGCAAACCGCGGCCTCATAATCTCACACTTGTCTTAGACTGTTTAACAGAATTAAACTTTTTATTAAATTATGTGGCAATAGGAGTTATATTTTTTACATTGTCTGGCACCCCTGCTACAAGGAAGTTTTTTTTACAGATATTTTATGTATGTCAGAAAACAAAAAAGTACTGTTAGATTAAAAATCCCATGTTTAAATGAAATATCAGAAGGTTTCTTTTTTATTCAGATACATTAATAACCTGTTTACCTTTTCCACATGTAGGTTAACTGTTTAGTTAAAAACAACAAATGGCAAAAAAAAAACTATCCATAACCTTTGCTGCTATTACAAATAGCCATATAAGCAAAAGTACAAACACAGCTCCTCCAGAAAAGGACCAAAGTGTTCTCCTAGGATCTCTATGAAATTATATATATAATTGTCTTGTAAATGCACAAAAAACATTATATTATATATATATATATATATATATATATATATATATATATATATGTATGAATCACTAGAAGGCTCCTCAAAAAGAAATGCTGATTATTTTGTAGCAGTGCAGGAGTGTTGTGTGAAATGCTTGTTATATTTCCAGACTGTGGGATTTTAAGAGCTTAAGGCACATTGAGTTCTGCTCAACCACACTGAGGAATTGGGACTCCCGTTAAGATATTTTGCATACAATCATACTTTCCTTTTTTTACAACTACGAAAAATCTGAATAGGCTTTAGCCACTGTTTGTCCCAGTTAATGTGTAAAAAGTTATTTTAGATGTACAGATCTTCTGTATAGTGGCCCAGAAACACTTAATTTTAAGAAACACAAATTAGGGGGTTTCTAAGGTTTTGTGTGTTGACATTTCAGAATGATTTATCTACTATGCATTGAGATTTGTTAATTATAATGATTATTCATTAGTACATAACTGCCAAATATATACATAGTACTGTGTACTTGTACTCAGATGGAATGACAATAAAAACCTCTTGACTTGACTTGCATTACTCATAATAATGCACTTAACACTTAACAACACTTTAACACTCTGTTATGAGCATTAATTACTGCCTAAATGTGCATGTTATTAGTTTGTAATTGGAAGCACTTTGATTCATGTGGGAACTTGGTAGTGCCAGATGTATTGTTGTATGTCAATTAGGAGTAAAATAAGTTTTTCATATTCTAAAGTGAATTTATATTCATTACTAGAGATTAAAAAGCACCAAATAAATATTAAATATGCCAATTTGCAAAACAAATTGAGGACCTATTAATGGAACGTTAAAGGAACGTTAATGGAACCTATAAATGTTTTTTTAAATAGTAATTTAATGTATCTTTTATTTCATTGTGTTACATTATATTCATTTCATATTCATTCATTAAAATCATTTAGCTTTTGAGATCTTAGTTATTATTTTGGAGATAAGGCTTTGTTCCAACATCAACGGCATATATAATTTTGTAAATTAGGGATTTGGTTTAAGAAAACACAAGATTTTATGTTTCAGAACACAAGATTGTTCTATACAAGATTGTCCAGTAATCTGTAATGAAATAATTTTTTTAAAGTAACTCTCCAAACCCTGACAGTTAGGCATGTGACTGCATTCTGTCTGTGCATTAGGTTCTGGAAAAATGTTTCTGGGGGCTATAGCTAGTTTCAAGCTTTGTGCTCATCTCTGACAGACTGTCCTCTCCTCCTAGTGACAGCATGCTTCTCTGGGTACAGTGCCCAGTTTTCTCTGTGGGCTTCTCATGTGACTTAGGCCATCCTGGCCCTGTGTAGCATAAGTGACTGGAAACATGGCAAAGGCCTTGTAAACCAGCAAAAAGTCTTCAGAGAACTGCATGTTTCTTTCTCACAGCTTAGACCCTTACGCAAAACCATTTCAGAAAGCTCCAAACTGTTTTTATTGCAGAAGAACTGGAGACATTACAGGTTTTAACAGAAAACTAGTAGTACTATATAAAAAAGATTTTCATTTTATTAATAGAGAATGACATTTCTCACTCCAGGTCTAGTCTCAGAGTCAAAAATCTTTGATTGCATATACTGTAGCCCAAATGTCAGACATTGATTTACAAAGTTAGTTTCTTCAGTGTTGTTTATCAGTATTATATATTATTATATTTATTATATATCCTGATTATATTCATTTTTGTTTGTTTTGATATCTTGTTTTCTGTTGTAAAAGCTAAAAAACAAGCATGATTGATAATCAAAAAGAGTCACCACTTTATCACTGCATAGCAGCACAACAAATTTTTAAATGGAGCAAAAATCATTAAAAGAGGCAAGCACTATGTAGTTCAAACATGTTTGTTTCATTCCTATTCTCAGAAATAATCTGATATTTATTTATTAATATATTTGTCTGTATGTTATGTATTTATTTATTTATTTAGAAATAACATATTTATTTTTATTTATTTTCTTTGCATAATACATATAGATTAAATTTAAAACACAGACCAGAATTATGGTAAAACACTCACCAAAATGCACTAATCAGACTACAAGACTATCTGAGAATCTGTAATATTGTAATAAATGTGCAACACAGCCCTGACTCACAGCCCTCTATCACTGGCGAACAGATTCACAGTTTCATGACAATGCACGCCGCCTTAAGTTTGATTTGTGGCTTTGATTTTACACATCTTTAGGGTTTACTGAGGTTTGAATATTTGTAGTCGAGATACACAACATAATGGAGCTCGCCTCTAGCTTTAAGCGTGGACTTCACAGAGCTGACATATCTGGACCGCAAGAGATTCTACTTCGGTTATCATCTTCCAGCTCTGAGTGGAGCTGTACCACCAAGAAGTACAGCCCAGTTACACAATCAGGCTCTCACAGTGCAATGCAGACCTAGCTCTGCCCCTGCAGAGAGCCTGGCTCTCTCTCGCAGTTCTATGCAGACTTGCACTCTGCCTACATGGTGAGGACCAGCTGGCTGTCTCTCACAGCACCTCCAAGCTGGGGTTATTGCCGGGTTTCAATTTACATTGAAGGCCCTGAAAAGCCAGATTATCTTAATTAGAAAGAAAGATCAGATTTAGGTTCCCATGGGTTCCCTTTAAGGATAGGAGAAAGCTAGCAACAAAATAATAGTGGCAGACTGCAGAAAAAAACAAGGAGAAAAAAAACACATTATGCATCCTGCATTTATGTGGAGTAAATCACACTCACACATCTGCTCCTCACTCAGTACTTTTATGGTGGCACTGGAGCAGCGAGTGAGTAAGAGCAGATGGCCTCGTTAACTCCCGTTGTGAGGTTCAGCTCTTGTCTTTTTTGCCACGTAAGGTGGTGGGATGTCCACAACAAAGGTGCTGATTGGGCTGCCTTAACAGTGGGTGTGATTGGAAGGGATTGGATCCCCCAAATGATTGGTAGTGTGACCTCCTTATCCCACCACAGTCCCCCCTTTGGAGACTTTCCAGGGAAAGCAACTGACCTGGCCCAGAAGCGTTGATAAGCATTAGTGCTTAGCATCCAATACTGAACCTGGAACAAGGATTGCTGGGAACAGTACCCCATAACCTACCATTTGTGTCCAGCTTTAGAGAACCATTGCTTCCTGAAATCATTACAGAACCGTAAAGAGTCATCTGGCCTGGGTACTAGCACAATGAGGGTGGGCCTTGGGATATTGTGATATTGGTTGATCACTTACAACTTAGCATCTTCTTTAACTTCTCAATGGCATGGTGCTGCACTTCCAGGAGGTGATGAGGCAACTCCTGTATGGGGGCACTATGTCAGAAGGGAGGTGTTTGTCATGCTGGGGTGCAGCTAGAGTCTGTAGAAAACACATTCCTGAACAGATTCATACATTCCATGAGTTTCTGGAGAGCCTGGAGAGCCTTGTCAGATTATCTCTGATGTGCATGCTCTGGGTGGTTGGTGGGTCCATGGGCAAAAGGGGGAGGTGAGAGGAACAGGTTAAATCCACAGGACATCAATATGGTACACCTGTTCATGCATCTGCTTTCCCAGCTGTTCTAAGTGATGTATCACAGGAACCACCGTTTCCTTGATTGTAAATAGTACTTCCTTAGGATGTGCCTTTACAATCTGGATTTGCATGTGCTGGACATACTAAATTATTGAGCTAGAGTAGGAGAAAATCTTAGTAGTATTTGTCTGGAGCATTACACACTTTAACTTTAGGATTTGGGCAGTGGGCAGCCAACTCCAGCGCCTGGGGAGCAGAGAGGGTGAAGAGCCTTGCTCAAGGGCCCAACAGTGGCAGCTTGCAGAGCCTGAGTATCGAACCCACAACCCTGTCATCAATAGCCCGGAGCTCTAACCGCTAAGCCGCCACTGCCCAACAAAAAGTTAACAACCACTGCATTGCGCAGGAATCAAACCAGGGACTACCGCATGGCATGCGAGAACTCTACCACTGAACAACCAATGCTTCAAGATTCCATAATAATGCCATGCTATAATGGGTCACTGGAGGGATGTAAAAACTTTCTATAGCAATGTAAGTTATACATGAATCACTGTGTGGGTCAGTTTGGATCAAAAATTCCTTTTGTGACTTCAAAACTGATGGGTAAGGCTAAGGAATGGGCAAATGCTCACAAAAGCAGCTCTGCTTGTACTCTGGCCAGGCTGGTCATATCTGCATGTCATGCTTATCACATCCCAGTTTCTTTGAAACAGCAGATGTGTGTGTGTTTTTTTATTGCTCAAAAGAACAAATATATGTATTATTTCAGTTGGCTTGGGGTTCAGATCATTGTCAGGTTTCAGCACCCAGGCCACAGCCAGGTTGTTCCTTGTGGGTACAATATACATATACATATGGGTCTTCACTATGTGTGGACTATAGAGGCCTCAATGGCATAACAGTTAAATAACCCTATTTACTACCTCTGCTCCCTTCTGCCCTTGAAAACTCAGTCATGCTCAGTACGTCACTAAACTTAATTTAAGCAGGACTTAGAATCTAATGTGAATCAGAGAAAGACAAATGAAAGACAGATTGTGGGACCACAAGGGGAGCACTAGGAATAACTGGTGATACCATATGGGCTCTCTAGCACCCCCTTTGTCTTCCAGGCATTCACAAAACAAGGTGCTGTTAGACTGTTAGACCATCAACCATGACCATCATTATCTAGATGATCTTAGGATGGCCATAAGATTCAGTTCTAGACAAGCTTGTTGGTAACTGTTTTAATAGATTCCATTTCACAGTTACATCCATCCTGGGTTCAAAACCAGGCAGATGCACTTTCATGCATTGTACCTGCAGGGATGTTCATACCAGGTAACATGGCAGGGGGAAACATCCGCTCCTTGTAGTCTCTCCACTGGCGAGACAAGGCTCTATGCTTGGTCCTCTTCTTTTTTCACTCTACACTAACTCTCTTGGTAAAGTAACATCCTCCCATGGATTCTCTTACCACTGTTGTGCCGGTGATACTCAACTCATCCTTTCTTTCCCACCGACTGACACACAGGTTTCTCAGAGAATTCTCTAGAGAGGCCACCCAGGTGCTCATTCAGGCTCTCGTCACTTCAAGACTTGCCTACTGCAACTCTCTTCTGGCTGGTTTCTCTTTGCACACTTAGGCCCCTGAAACATATCCAGAATGCAGCGGCACGTGTCATCTTCAACGTTTCTAAGTTCAGCCATGTCACTCCACTGCTGTGTTCTCTTCACTAATTTCCTGTAGCTGCCCGCATCAGATTCAAAACCCTGACTCTGGCCTGTAAATGTAATGTAATGTAAATGTAAATGTATATGTAATAAACTGCCCATTTTGCAAGGTTTTACTACCACATTAGTAGTAAATACTACCACATTAGTAGTAGATTAGATAGATTTTTGAAAGCATGTAGACTCATTCCACTCACCACCAAAAGATATTTTTTTCAGATGGACTTCAGACTTGAAAGAAGGTCCTCTTTGACCTCTTTTAGCCCACTTGCCGGCTCCTGCATCACCTCCTGTTGGTGCAGGTGGCACTCCAGCTGCTGCAGCAGTTGGTCTATGGGTTTTGGCCATTGCTGGAAAGAGAAATAGAAAGAGAGAGGAAAGGTCCACCAAGTGAAATGCTACAGGAAAAGATGACAAAATCTTGCACCTAAAAAAAATTAGGGTTACACATAAGGACCAGTCTAGTTCCTTCACCAATATTCTGATAACCTACTAGGTTGCATGCTCTTAACATGGGTCTTTAGGTAGGTACCTTCCTTGTTTCACTGAATTAAGCCTATCACAACTCCAGAAGGTTCAGCAGTGAGGTCTGGTGTCTCAGACCCATTCCCCTCCCAGCTCACGTCACATACCTATAACTCAACCAACGTCTACTATAACTGTAGATTTTACAACTTCAACACTATATTAAAACATGCATCTCCCACCACACTTCACCTGCACATTCAATCAACCTCAGCCAATCAATGCCCATAACTCTTGCCAGGTGATTCTCTACTTCTCAGTGGTCTCCCATCGCATTCCTTGCCCCTGTTTTACTTGCAAGGCTGCAGTTGCACTTTGTCTTCCTGCTATAAATCTAAAAAATCTAGTAAGCACCCATCTCTAATGACATGGGCTTGCCAAACACTCCACACCTGGCTGTAGCCTTGCCCTCCCATTTTGAACTTGAACTGCCTAATAGGTATTCCACTTTCTTCCTGCTTTCGTGACTTTGTTTCAGTCGCCCCCTGTCTGGTCTTGTGCATGTGCAAATGTGCATATTCCTGTTCCTGTGTTTGCATTCACGTTCACTCCAGTTTATGGTTTGTTGGTTTGGCCTGTTTAGTAGTGCTTTTAAGTGCTTGTGTTTGCATTTCCAGTTTGGCCTGTGTCTGTGTGAGTCTTGTGTTTCACAGTCTTGAGTCTTGTGCTTGTTTTGTTTTGTGTATAAAATACATCCTGGGAGTACATCCACCTCTGTCTCGTGACAAACCATGACATCAATGTAGATTTAAAAAATAGAATTAATGAATTTAAAAAATAGCAATGTACTATTTATCCTTTCTTGAAGTGAAATAAACCCTGTCTTGATGTAACAACCCGGTGCTACACACTCAGAAATGTTGTCACTGAAACACAGTTAATTATGTTGCTTGTTAGGGTATGTATTATACCTAACAAAGGTTTGCATCTGTCATGACATTTAGGCAGCAGAAAATGTGTACACTTGGTAGTTACTATTATTGGTAGGTCACCCTATGTGTCATATGGTCTAGAGGTCAGAATTCCTGGTTTTCACACCAACGGTCTGGGTTCGACTCCCGGAATGGAAGGCTTTTAGGAGCAACCCATTGCTCTTGCGCCCCAGTGTGTATACTGTAGTTGTTCAATTCTGAGTGTGTTCACTTGGGTTAAATGCAAATGCTAAATGTATTGTGCTGCTTTGCAGAGACAAAGTGGTGTCTTTCTTTTCTTTGACCAACAACCATGCTTTATTATTCGCTTTTACAACAGAAAACAATAAAACAAATGTACACACCTCCTAAATATAAATGCTTGAAAGTAAAAATGATCAGGCAATTTACATTATACTCATAAATTATTTGTCAATTGTCTGTATAGACCATTAATCATTGTAAGAGATGCATAATACAGCAAATAATTAAATTCTAAATTTTTTTTTACATATATTTATTAGAAGTACAATCCTGAACATATTTGGCAAGGACAATCCCACGTGAAATTTTAAACATCATGACCAAGGTTTTGGTGGTTTAAAGAACCATGAGAAACACTCATTTCCCCTCAACCTCCTCTATTTTTGGAAAATGTAAGATATTCCTGCATCTTAACATTGTCTGGTCTATTTATTAAGTTACTAAAATTTAAACTATTAAGTTATTAAAAATACATAACAAGTAAAAAAAAATACATATACAAAAATACATATATATATATATATATATATATATATATATATATATATATATGTTCAGTAAAGTATAAATTCTAAGAACTGGCTTTTTTAAATGTATTTTTTTTTAAATAATAATAAATATAATGAAATTATATTCCATATTATAATCCAAGTTATGTTCATTCTGGTGTTTGTGTGTGTTTAAATTTTTTAGGGTAAATTATTATGGTAAGTATTATGCATGTAAAACTACCTTTTTGACAATATTAGAATGCTTTGCGGTCAAGTCATATAGATCAATGTTCTTAATGTTCTTCTCATTCTCGAGTTTAATTGCTTTTATTGCTACCAAAGATTGTACAACTAATGTAAGTTCTTTGCTGCTACATTCACTTCACTGGGGGCGGGACAACAGAGTCATACACAGAGGCAAAACCAATCAAGACCAGTCATCCCTCTCTGGTTCATTTAGTAAGCGAGAAAATCGCATCCAAAAACAGAGGGAAGAAAGATCAAGATGGGGGTGTATGATTGGGCCTCACAACAACCAGGAGAGGTTTTAACTTTTATGCAACCATTGCTCAAACTGCTTCCCACCACAGCGGACTGACCACAGCCTAAAAGCAGATATAAAATACAAACCAGCCAAAATCCTGTGGTTTCATCTTGGTGGAGCCAAGCGGACCAAATTTTCTGAAAGGTAGAGTTTCCAACCAAAGATCTTTAGGTTACTTTTTTTTAATAGGTCTTGATACATTTGTAACAAATGTGTAATGGGACAAGTAATCAGAGGGAATGTAGAATTTTATAAACCTCTAAGTTTGTTATAGCTTTGTTATAGCAACTTTCATGCCAATCAGGCTGAGCTCAAGCGTGTGAGTAGCAAAAAAGACTACTACCTGTTGTTCAGGTGTTATGTTGGTTCAAATTACCTGTTGTTGCAGAGTTTTCAACATTAGTTACAAAAGCTCAAATAAGTATCAAATAAGATACGCTTGTCCTTAAAGGGTTTTAATACAGTTTGAGTATCCTGACATCCTGTGTGAGTAGGTAAGCAAGCTTTGTTTGAAGTTGTAAAGATTTCATCTGTAATTACTAGTGTAATGGTATTTATTACAAATCATTTTTAAAAGCATGTTCATAAACAGTTCCAGACACGGACAGCTTATTGTTAGCACTGCTTACTGTTTAGTTTCTAAGCAAAGATGCATGTCATGCATGAAATGTGTTGCTATGTGTAGTCATAAATGTTATTATTTTTTTTTATTTTTTTTTTTTTATAAAATTGCTTTCAGGTTACACATCTAAGGCGTGACCTGTCATTTTACTCTTGTCTGTCATTGGTTTGACCGGGTATGCAAATGTAATGATGTAATCGGCACATGGAAGACCATGAAATAAGATTCTTACATGGACATGTAAGTGTGCTGAAGCATATTTTTTACAGGCTAGCAAAGCAGACATACAGAGCTTGCTGAGTGGCAGACAGATAATGTCTAAATCTGTAGATTCTGGAACCTATTGTGGATAGCAGTGGAAGTAATAGGCAAACAGGGACTTATAGGGAGCTATAGGGTGGACAATGACGCAGCTTAACCTAGATATAAGATAACCTAGACATCAACAGTGCTGATCATGGTAACTTTTTAGAGTTTGTGCTACTAATGGGAAAGTATTGACAAAAGCAAGAAATGTGGTCAGAGGAAGAGGGAGAAACAACTGTTAATAAAGTCATTGATACAATTCAGCAATTTATTCAGGAAACTGTCCAAATTATGTTCAGATGTTTTCTTTTCAAATTGACAAAACACTGGACATTTCACAGTTCTCTGTCATTCACAGCTTTGTAACAGACACAGTTAATGAAAGACCTGTTGCTGTGGTCAAGCCAACATAGTACTGCACAGTATTTTGTCAATCCAAAATTGGATATCAGTAAGTACATTGAACATGCTACCAATGGTCAGTATACATATTTTTCCACCTTAATATCCTTTGTGTCTCCCAAATCAAGTGCACGTCCTCACCTTGGTTCTTGCTGATACCACTCAGGCAGAAATTACAGTTGGATCACTGTTTTCCCTCCTTAATGACATTGCTGTGTTCTTTCAGGGAGCGTTCCTAAAAATGAATGTGCCAGAAGGAGAGCAAAAGTAAGAGGCATTTGCACCTCTCTCTAATTGGAATGCTAGTGGCCCAAACACGATGCTTTTAAGAAGGTCTATGGGTCATTTGGGCACCCTGGCAAAGGTCTGATTTGGGCAGCATGAAGACTACAGTTCAAGTAAGAACAAGGGCATTTAGGGGGCTCTGTGAGCACTCCTGTTGGATATAATTTAAGAAACTGGACACCCTACAACCCTGCATACCCAAGAGGACACATGCAAATGAAGGTTGCGAGGCTCATCTCCATGTTTAGCCGCTATCTGCAAAACTGTGTACTTGTGTGCCATGGAGTCATAGCCAAAACCATAATGTCCCTTCATTAAAAAGCTTTGCCCTCAGTGATATGCTGGATTTGAACCAGTAGTGAATGATTCCAAATGAATTCAGGCTTCTTTGCTCTTCCTCTGTACTCTGGATGTTTTGTGGAGTTTACGACCCAACTTTTTACAACCTACATTTTCACAGGAAGATTAATATATGGTCCTCATTTTTGTAGCTTTTGTAGATTCAATTTCTACATTGGATTATTGGCCATTTTTTTGCCTATATTTCTTTTTACCTGAACAACAACTAATTCCTTTCGAAATTCATACATTCATGTAACAGTAAACTCCCTAGACTATTTTGCCATTTACATCCCCTTTGTATCCTCTGATGCAGAAGCTCTGAGATCTGTGGTAGGTGTTTTTGAGCCATTTGACATGAAATGACCCTTAAGAGACTTAGTGTAATTCCCATGTAAGTATTCAGTTGCCTTATAAATATCTTTACAAAGAATTTTAAAGCTATTTTTGTTTATATCAAATGAATGGCCCTGGAACACATTCATTCATTCAAATTGAGTAATACTAAGCAGTTTTTTATGGGATCACTGTAATTTTAACATCTAACATTGATCAATGTTTTTACATATGGTCCTGCATAGCACCTTTTTGGCCGGACATCATCTAGATTAGATTTACAGTAAATGTTTTTTTCCTTTCCGCCTTGTATGCATGTAGGAGGTCTGCTTAGAGTCTGCTTAGAGTGCCTGCAAGGTCATAGTGACTGCGTGGGAGAGAGTGAGAGGGATAAGTTGTTACTAATCCATGACTTTTTTCCCCTGCATCAGGCAAGAGCCCATTAAAATGATCGCCCCACATGCACTCTGCTTAGGCCAGATCAGCCCCGCAGCTTCCTTTTCCTAGCTAAAGGACAATAAGGAAAGCCTGGATGTCACCACAACAAGCATAACATTTCCTCTGTTAATATCCAGAATTATTTTATTTGCCATGGCATAAATGGTATTATGTTGTGTATTATTCTCTCATAAATCCCCTCTAGTCTAAATGTCTAATCTTGTTTTTTTTCCCCTCTGCAGTCCCTCTGTTGGAGCTTTACAGTATACTTGTCTTTCCAGGATTTGCAGGGGACTGCAGATTATGATTGTGCTGTGTGGGAAATGGGCCATATGTGTGCACTTTTATGATTGTTCTCAAATTAAACACATTGTGTTTGAATGTTCCAGTGTGACCCTTGAACTTAATTCAGGCCATGGTGGAATTAAGCTGGTAGAAAACAGATGTACGAAAGTAAGAAACATGAATTCCCTTTTATTATGTGAGGACAGCAACCCCATCATGGCAGACTCTATGGCCTCTGCAAAATCATCTCCTCTACCACAATCCAGCTATCATGTTTGGTTAAAGGCCCATGTGAGGCTAGACTCACGCCAGCTTCATTTCAGTATTCAATCAGAAATATAAATGTAGGAGTGGAGGAGTGATGAAAAACTAGTCTTTTAAGTGCTCTGGCCAGACAGGAAGTAATCCATGAGGCACGTGGAGGCTAAAAGGTTCACTTTAGATTTACTCTCTGTAAAGTGTTCATCAGTGCAATCCAGCCCAGGCCAGGGGAAACGGAAATAAAGAGTCAGGCCACGTCCCAGAAACGTATTACACTCCTCTTAGGCATTCAGCTATCTTCCGGATCAGATCAAGTTGGGGCGGATATTAAACTCAGAGGTGAAACCGAGTGCTCAGGCTGCTGATTGGAGTGCTGTGTTGGCTCACAGCTGAACATGTGCAATTCTGGCTCTTTTTTTTTCTTTTCTTTTTTTGTTTTGGTTAGTTCACATCACAAATGGTGGTGTACACATTTGACTTGAATGTGGTATGGGAACTAGCCTTACCTGAGGGAGTTAGTTCATTTGCTTTTTCCAATCATAATTATCCAGCTTTAAGTCATTTTTTATCATTTGCCTGAATCACATCAGACAGCAGGGACTGCAGGCTTATTAGATTTTTTATAGGTTCATATTTCTATACAAGTCTATATAAGTGTTGCTGTGACCTGTCTGGTCTGTTGTATGCTGTATGGTAGAGATTATTATAATGTGTTCACATTGTTTATTATCTGCATTTATTGTATTTATTGTCTGTTTGCACTGTTGTCTGTTGTTGTTCTCTGTTAAATGTGGCACAGTGTTCTGAAAAAAACTCAAAACATCTGTGATAAAAAGGAATGAGAATAAAATTGCATGCATTATCATGCAGTGTTTTGTTGGGCTTTCTTTGCGATTTGGATGTTGATATCCCAGGAGTTCATAGCAATCACTGTCTTGTCATTGATTGTAAGGGCCGGCAGGGATGGGGGGCTTCTCTATACTGGAGCTAGAAGACCAGCTGTTCAACCATCCAACTGTAAGCAGACTCATCCTGAATGAAACCGATGACTGTAGCACTGTCTGCAGACTTCAGAGGGGTCAAAGGAGGTGCAGTCATTGATGTTCAGTGGGAACAGCAGTGGGGAGAGCACACATCCATTGGGGGTCATTGTACTGATTGTTGAGTACCTGAAGAGAATTTTATCAGCCTCACCTCTTTGCTGGTGAGGAAACTTGAACCAATTGGCCGGTGGAGGCAAGCAGACGTATTGGCAATGTATGTAATACTGTAGACAAAACATTAATTCATTGATAGATTTATTTATTTTTTATTATTATTTTTTAGTTGTGTTAATTAATTATTAATTAGTTTCTGTTTATAGATTTGACTTAAACAGTGTCCAGAGAAAAGACAAATAAAAAAAGATGTCCTAAATATGTCTGTGTGAGCAGGCAGCATGTACCGCCTGCCGCCAGCAGGGGGCCCGGCCAGCGAAGTAGGAAAGCTGGTGGGGTTGGAGAAAAGAACTCCAAGCCCCAGAATTCCCAGCGGTAAATCAACGCTGACCAGACCCACCCGTCAGTCATTCCTCATCTGGACAGGGTTCCTGAGGTGTACTGGGATCTCTGTGCTGTGTTCCATAAGGAGGAATCGCAAATCCTGCCCCCTCACAGGCCTTAGAACTGTGCCATAGATCTCCTACCAGGGACTACTCCCCCGAGGGGGCGCCTGTTTGCAATTTCTCCTCCAGAACGTGCTGCCATGGACTCCTACATTAAAGAGGCATTGGAGTCCGGTTTCATACGTCCATCCTCATCCCCGGCTGGGGCTGGTTTCTTCTTTGTGTGGAAGAAAGATGGCAGACTCCGCCCATGCATAGATTATCGAGGCCTAAACGCGATTACTGTAAAGGACCGCTATCCCCTCCCCCTCATGTCGACTGCTACTACCTGGTCCGCATACGACAGGGGGTTGAGTGGAAAACCGCTTTCATCACCCCTACAGGGCATTATGAGTATCGCGTCATGCCTTTCGGCCTTATGAATGCCCGAGCGGTTTTCCAGCGTCTTATCAACGACGTGTTATGGGAGGACATATTAATATACAGCCAGTCCCTGGAGGAACACGTGGGATACGTCAGGCGAGTCCTCCAACTGCTCTTGGAGAACCGTCTCTTCATCAAGTTGGAGAAGTCTGTGTTCCACACAGAGACTGTGTTGTTCCTGGGCTTCATAATCTCCAAAGGCACCCTTCAAATGGATCCAACCAAGATTCAGGCTGTCAAGGACTGGCCACGTCCTTCTTCTCTCAGGCAAGTCCAGTCCTTCCTGGGGTTCGCTAATTTCTTTCGCCATTTTGTGCGGAACTTCAGTACAGTGGTGGCTCCCCTCACTGCCCTGACTTGAAAGACCCCAGGCCCCTTTCGTTGGTCCATGGAGGCTCAAAGGGCCTTTGAAGAGATTAAAGTAAGGTTGACCTCACCCCTGGTCTTACTGCTACCGGACCCCAATGAGCCATTTGTCGTCAAGGTAGACGCCTCTGATGTGCTCCAAGTTTAAGTTGTGAACAGAAAAGAGAAATGTTTAAGTTGTGAACAGAAAAGAGAAAAGCATTTGAGTTGCTGTCTTTAGTTTGAGTAAACATCACTCCTGATTTTCCCTTTGTTTGTTTTCCCACCATTTTCTGTGTTGCTTATGATCAGTGTTTATACTGCCACCCCTCACAGCTGTGGTGGCACAGTGGAAATACACTGGGCTCCCATTACCAGGGTTGGGAGTTCAAGCCCAACAGTCACCAAGCACACACCACAAGAGGAGTAGTTTCATTTACGCATAATAAAACAAACTTTGACTGCACTTGAGTCCAAACCCACCGTAACAGTCTGTAGTTATTTCTAGTCAACAGTGAGATCAGGCTCTCTTTGGCACAAGTCTCCTGCTTCTCCAATGCCTCCTGAGATATCAGCCCTCAGTAATCTCACGTCTTCTCTTGTGTCTCCTCATGTTTGCCATCATAATAATACTCATTTACTAAAGACAGGAGTCTGATTTATGAACAATGACATTTCTCATTCAGTCTTTTCAAGTCTTTTCAAGTTTTGATGCAGCGCTTTCAACTCAATCTGTTAACAGGAAGCTTTCATCACTATTATCCGATTTTTATTCATGCATTTTTACTGTAAAATAAACTGTTGCTTTAAAGTAACAGTCAGTTTTCAATAGAATTGTCCCATTATTCCTAAAAAATCAATTCAATTCAATTTTATTTATATAGCGCTTTTTACAACAAATGTTTTCACAAAGCAGATTTACAGAGATCCAGGTCAAAGTCTCTTTCGAGCAAGTTCGTGCCAACAGTGGCAAGGAAAAACTCCCTGGGAAGGAAGGAACCAAGACTCAAAAGTGAAACTCATCCTCCTCTGATCGACACAGTAAGTGTTTATTATTATGCTGTCCTGTACACTGTTCAGAATATTTTAGACAATGACATTGATTTACTCCATGTCCAATGCTTTACTCCTGTTATGTTCAGCAATGGGAACAGCAATAATGCATTCATCAAATTAACCATTGTTTTACATTTACATTGATGGCATTTAGGAGACGCTCTTATCCAGAGCAACTTACAAGGTTACTTGTATTACAGAGGAGGGCCAATGTAGTGTTAGGAGTCTGGCCCAAGGACTCTTATTGGTGTAGCACAGCATAGTCACCCAGACCGGGAATCGAACCCTGGTCTCCCATGTAGTGTTGTTGTAACTCAGTGGCAGTATTTGACCCCAGTTTTCTTCTACATTGTATACCCTTTGAAGCCTCTATTGCCTCTGGGTCAAACTGAACCAGCAAGCTCCAAACTGGATTAAAATATTTTTAAACATAAAAACTTAGGTGGAAAAAGCCACTACAGTAATATGAGCTTACCCATTATACCCATATATATATGGTCACTCCAAAATAATGTTGCTATAGTATTTACACACAATGTTCCTCATGATGCCATCTGTTTTGTGAAGTGCACCAGTCCCTCTTGCAAACTTTTTTTTTTAATTTTAGTTTCGTCAGACCACAGGACACGTCTCTAAAAGTTAAGGTCTTTGTCCCTGTGTACATTTGCAAACATTAATCTGGCTTTTTTGTTTCTTTTAGAGTAATGGCTTCTTCCTGGCTGAGTGGCCTTTCAGCTCATGTTGATACAGTACTTGTTTCACTGTGGATAATGACACTCTTACCAGCTTCAGCCAGCAAGGTCTTTTGCTTTTGTTGTTGGGTTGATTTGCACATTTCGGACCAAGGCACTGCGGTTGATTTGCTTATTGCCACTGTTTTGACACACATGTTTCCGGAATGTTGTTTTGAGTGATCTGATCATAACCAGAACATAATGCATCCAGGACATATTTACACCTGGCTTTACCTGTGGTTTCTTCATCTAAAGGTTAATGTATACTCACTCTATGAAAATGAAGACATCCATTTTAAAAAATGTATTTTCTTGTGGTCAGTGGGAATTTACATGTAATTTAATTCGTAACTGCATTTGTAAAAAAAGAATTATAAAAAATTATTTAAAAAATAAAATAAATAAATAAATATATATATATACAGTCATGCCCGAAAGTATTCATACCCCTGTCAAAGTTTGACTTAAATTTACTTTTATTTAACCAGAAATTATATTTTTGCCTGGAAATGACACAGGCATCTCCCAGGAGATAACATGATGATGTACAAGAGGCATCATTGTGGGAAAAAATATTTCTCAGCTTTTATACACATTTGAACAAAAAGTGGCATGTCCAAAATTATTCATACCCTTCTCAATAATTAATAGAAAAGCTTTCATTGGCTATTACAGCAATCAAACGCTTCCTGTAATTGCTGACCAGCTTTTTGCATGTCTCCACTGGTATTTTTGCCCATTCATCTTTAGTGATGAGCTCCAACTCTTTGAGGTTCGAGGGTCTCCTTGCCATCACCCTGATCTTTAGCTCCCTCCACAGATTCTCAATTGGATTCAAGTCAGGACTCTGGCTGGGCCACTGCAAAACATTAATGTTTTTGTCTGCTAACCATTTCTTCACCACTTTGGCTGTGTGTTTTGGGTCGTTGTCGTGCTGAAATGTCCACCGGTTCCCAAGGCCAAGTTTCTCTGCAGACTGCCTGATGTTGTTGTTGAGAATCTTGATGTATTGCTCTTTTTTCATGGTGCCATTTACTGCGATCAAGTTCCCTGGTCCATTGGCTGAAAAACACCCCCAAAACATTAGGTTCCCACCACCATGTTTGACAGTGGGGATGGTGTTCTTAGGGTTGAAGGCTTCTCCTTTTTTACGCCAAATGGTGCACACATCATTGTGGCCAAACAATTCAATTTTTGTTTCATCTGACCATAAAACAGAACACCAGAAGTCTTCTTCTTTGTCCAGATGAGCATTTGCAAAGGTCAAGCGGGCTTTTGTGTGCCTTTTCTGGAGAAGTGGTGTCCTCCTTGGCCTGCGTCCGTGGAACCCAGCAGTGTGCAGTGTCCGTTGAACTGTCTGCCTTGAGATGTCGCCACCAGCAGAGTCCAGATTCACCAGGATGGCCTTGGTGGTGATCCTTGGATTTTTCTTCACCTCTCTCACTATTCTCCTGGCCAGCACAGGTGTCACTTTTGGCTTCCGACCACATCTTCTGAGATTTTCCACAGTGCAGAACTTCTTGTATTTTTTAATAATACTTTGCACTGTAGCCACTGGAACTTGAAAACATTTTGATATGGCTTTATAGCCCTTTCCTGACTTGTGAGCGGCCACAATGCACAGCCGCAGGTCCTTAGTGAGCTCCTTTGTCTTAGCCATGACTGTCCACAAACCAACTGCAGAGAGCTGCTGTTTTTCTCCTGTTGAGTTGATTAAAACAGCTGTTCCCAATGAATCAGGGTAATTAGGATGCTTTAAAACAGCTTGGACTATTTGGAATGGTATAGAACTTTGGATTTTCCCATATACTGTGACAGTTTTCAAAGGGTATGAATAATTTTGGACATGCCACTTTTTGTTCAAATGTGTATAAAAGCTGAGAAATACTTTTTCCCACAATGATGCCTCTTGTACATCATCATGTTATCTCCTGGGAGATGCCTGTGTCGTTTCAAGGCAAAAATATAACTTCTGGTTAAATAAAAGTAAATTTAAGTCAAACTTTGCCAGGGGTATGAATACTTTCGGGCATGACTGTATATATATATATATATATATAAGATAAGATAGTCCTTTATTAGTCCCGCAGTGGGGAAATTCACAGTGTAACAGCAGAAAGGGATAGCAGGACACTCAGTTACAAAAATTTGGATAAATAATTTACACTATATACACAATATAAATAAGAATTAAAAAAGCAATAAACAATATTATCTACAGCAAAAGACTCTTAATTGCACATGGGGGTGGGATATTGCACATAGTATTCCCTGAACATGAACATGTGTGTGTAGTTAAGTGTGTGTGTATGTGGTCCGCTGGGAGCAGTGTTGGTTGTGTAGTCTGACGGCAGCAGGAAGGAAGGACCTGCGATACCGCTCCTTCACACACTTGGGGTGAAGCAGTCTGTCGCTAAAGGAGCTGCCCAGTGCTGCCAGAGTCTCATGCATGGGGTGGGAGCTGTTCTCCAGCATGGATGCCAGCTTGGTTGTCATCCTCCTGTCTCCCACCACCTGCACTGGGTCTAAGAAGCACCCCAGAACAGAGCCGGCCCTCTTTATGAGTTTGTCCAGTCTCTTCTTATCTGCCGTCGAGATGCTACTGCCCCAGCAGACCACTCCATAAAAGATGGCAGATGCCACCACTGTGTCGAAGAACGTCCTCAGGAGAGCTCCCTGCACTCCAAAGGACCTCAATCTCCTCAGCAGGTAGAGTCTGCTCTGGCCTTTCTTGTAGAGAGCTGCAGTGTTGACTGACCAGTCCAGTTTGTTGTTCAGATGAACACCCAGGTATTTATAAGAGTCCACACTCTCGATGTTCATACCCCGGATGTTCACTGATGGAGGGGGGTGTCTGCACCTGCGGAAATCCACTACCAGTTCTTTGGTTTTTCCAGCGTTTATCTGCAGATGGTTCTGCAGACACCAGTCCACAAAGTCCTGAATAAGTTCTCTGTACTCGCTGTCCTCCTCATTGGATATGAGGCCGACGATCGCTGAGTCATCAGAGAACTTCTGGAGGTGACAGGTCGGTGAGCTGTACATGAAGTCAGCAGTGTACAGGGTGAAGAGGAACGGTGCCAAGACCGTTCCTTGAGGGGCTCCTGTGCTGCTGACCACCAAGTCAGAGACACCGTCCCGTGCCCTCACATACTGTGGTCAGTTGGTGAGGTAGTCCAGTATCCAGTTTGACAGGTGACTGTCCACTCCACAATGTCCCAACTTGTCCTTTAGGGGGCCTGGCTGTATGGTGTTAAAAGCACTGGAGAAATCGAAGAAGGTGATCCTCACAGTGCTGCCGGGCTTCTCCAGGTGAGAAAGAGCTCTGTGTAGAAGATAGATGACAGCATCATCCACCCCGACACCAGGCTGGTAGGCGAACTGAAGAGGGTCCATGGATGGGCTCACCAGAGGGCGGATGTGGTTGAGGACCAGCCTCTCCAGTGACTTCATCAGATGGGAAGTCAGTGCCACCGGCCTGTAGTTGTTTAGGTCCTTTGGGTGCTGTGTTCTGGGCACTGGTACCACACAAGATGTTTTCCACAGCTGTGGTACTCTTCCCAGTGTCAGGCTCATGTTGAACAAATGCTCAACTACCCTGCACAGCTGATCAGCGCAGGACTTGAGGAGCCTGGCACTGATTCCATCAGGACCTGTAGCTTTCTTAGGCTTGATCTTCCTCAGCTCATTTCTCACCTGGGTTGTTGTGAAGGACAGGTTGGAGCAGGGGGGCTGGGTGCTGGAAAGTGTGAATGGGTGGTTGATGCTGCCAGACGATGAGCCATTAGGGGATGATGATGGTGATGATTGTGAGCCAGAAGTTCTGAGAGAAGAAGAAGGCATATATATATATATATATATATATATATATATATATATATATATATATATATATATATATATATATATATATATATTCATCTAAAGGTTCATTTATTTATAAAAAGTAAGGAATCCGTTTTTAACCATCTCTAAATACAGATGTTTAGCAAAGTATCCATTAGAGGGCAGTTTCCTTTACTACAAAATAGTGAAAAGCGGCAGTTATGTTGAACTGAAGATCCTGAACTGAAGATCCTTTGCAGTTATATCTTTTTTATCCTTTTCACAAACCTCTTTAGACATTTTCAGAGAATGGTGTGGAAAGATAGATATAAAAATGTAACAGTGGTTATCAATATTGAGTCTTCTAAGCCACCAAAAATAAAACTTTTTTTTTTCTCTGGGCTGCGGAGGAAAATGTATTTGTCTCTTCCAAAGCCCAGCTGACCAATTAACAGTGGGGCATGTAAAATAATCAGCTCATTTGCAGAGGCAGAGACATGGTTTATTGGGAAAAAATGCCACCTAGCAACTGTTTATAGTGTGCTTCTTCTTTAGAAGGACTAAAACCATCATTCAAGTCTGCTTTTATAAAATTTTCTAAATTATTAGTTTTCCTGCAAGCAAATACCCATAAATCCCAGTGGAATGTTTGTAAATATATATTGCTCTGTATACTTCAGCTTCAAATTCAGCAAGCAACATCTTGCTACAGAAAGTGGTATAAAAAGGGCCACAGCACAGGAAACATATTTACCCATCACCACATATAGCCACAAAATCCATGCCTTTTTTAATAATGTGTGGTGCAGGATTTGGCACAATTTAGTTTGGTGCTCTCAAAGTTCATAACCAACTTGCTTCATTATTTGTTTGCATGAAAGGAACTGCAGTATCATAAGGCATTCTTTTGAACTTGCTTGAGCACTGTAACATAACAGGTTATACAGAGCCCCCTAGTGTTGAAATAGTCTCAGTCCAGTATACAGAGTTCCTCTGATCCACAGCTCAATGATGGGGGCCTTTATACCTGATCACAAGGACTAAAACCATCATTCCTAGGAAGGGACCTGCGTAATCCGCAGTTTGGACCATGGTTTCTCAGGCCACTCTCAAGGATGTAACGGTGCACTTTGTGGTGATGCTCTTAAGTCCTCTTCCATGTCCTTACCCATCCCGGGTCACCATGCATATGACCTGACCAGGCCCTTCATCCTCGACATCCTTGCATGTGTCTGATGCAGTTTCACCATGACTTTTCTGCCTTTGGGTGGAAGTACAACCGTGGCAGCCCATAACAAACCTCATGTTTGCTGCCCATTTCCAAACATCTTGTGCAATATGATTGTACAACCTTATTCACCAACAATTTTTTTGGGTAAATTTTCCCTATTTGCTCTCAGTCCGATACTGCTTTACTGACATTAGGCATGGTGCAAACAGGTTCATGTTTATCTGCTTCAGATAGACTGCTTCTAATCTATTGGCGATATGTTATTATTATGAGTATGTCACCAGTTTTGCCAAATGTAAGAAAATAAAGGTGCTTATAACTGGTATGAGTGAGATGTTCCAGATGCCCATACAATATCTAAATAATGTTTTTAAAAGTCATTTTTCCAAAGTCAAATTTTTCAGCAGTTGTAATACTGCATTGAGTTGAATGAACACATGTTTATAAACTATAAGTACTTGACAATATCTATAACTTAGACCCACGTTATTTGTACTTAAAATCTGTTGTAAAAACAAAGCCAAGACACTTAACTTGAAAACGTAATAAACTTTTAGTTCAATGTACTTCAAGTTAAGTTAAAAGCACTAACCATTGCACATTTTAACAACTCAAAGTCCTTATACTTTCATTGCTTGTTATGGAGTTTACTCAACCATAACTAAATGGTTTTTAATTATTTAATTCATTAATGGGTTAATATTAGCCATCTGCCAAACACTGACAGTTAGGTCTAAGCCAACCATTCAATAAAATACACTTATTCAATCCCAGAGTTCTTCTTCTTTTTTTTTCTTTTTAGTAAGATCTCTAAACTTACTAAAAGCCAGCCAGATACTCAACCCCAGATTCCAACATCTTTAACCACTCATGTTTTTATGAACTATTTTAATAATAAAATAGAAAATATTAGACAACAACCCAAGCCTGCTCATTAAATCAAACATGGCTGTCACCTGGTGTAACTGTTTTAGAACATACCTTAGTTGTAGAACAAAGGCTGGAAGCCTTCTACCCACTTTCACAGCCAGAACTAGAAAAAAGTATTTCCTCATCAAATTGTACAAACTGTCCACTCGACCCAATTTCCTCTAAATTGCTAAAAGAAATACTCCCAATTATAATCAGACCTATTTTAACAATTATAAATTCATCCCTTAGCCTTGGGCATGTACCCCAAACCCTTAAATTAGAAGTCATAAAACCTTTAATCAAGAAACCAAACCTTGACCCCATTGTATTGTCTAATTACAGACCCATCTCCAATTTAACATTCATATCCAAGATATTAGAAAAAGCTGTGGCCCAACAACTCTGCTTATACCTGAGTAAGAATGACATGTATGAGAAATTCCAGTCTGGATTTAGATCCAATCACAGCACAGAGACAGCCCTAGTGAAGATTACAAATGATCTCCTTCTTGCCTCTAATCAAGGCTATGTATCTTTATTAGCCCTACTAGACCTTAGTGCAGCCTTTGATACAATAGATCATACTATATTACTAGAAAGATTAGAGAAAATGGTTGGAATCACAGGAACAGCCCTATCGTGGTTCAAATCATATCTAACTGGACACTATCAGTTCGTAAAGATAAAAGATCTATCTTCAAATTACACAGAAGTAAGATATGGAGTTCCGCAAGGCTCTATTTTAGGACCGCTACCATTTACATTATACATGTTACCACTGGGCTCAGTTATAAGCAGTCATGACGTTAAATGCCATTTTTATGCAGATGACACACAGCTCTATATATCAGCCAAACCTGACGATAAATTTAGATTACAGAAAATGGAGGACTGTCTAAAGGATATAAAACTCTGGATGTCACATAACTTCCTTCTCCTCAACAGTGACAAAACAAAGGTTCTTCTTTTAGGTCTAAAAGACACTATAATTCTATAATTCCTGGTTTAGCAGCTAAAAATCTTGGCGTCATATTCGAGATTTATCATTTGAGCAGCATATAGCCAATATTAGTGGGACAGCCTTTATGCAGCTTAGGAACATTGCCAAACTAAGAAACTCCTTATCTCTACAGGACACAGAAAAGCTAGTACACGCTTTTATTACTATCAAGGCTAGTAATGCACTACTGTCAGGTTGTTCCAGCAGGAACCTCAATAAACTTAAGCTGGTTCAAAATGCTGCAGCCAGGGTCCTTACTAAAACTAGAAAATTTGACCATATCAGTCCAGTTCTATCAGCACTTCATTGGCTCCCAGTTAAATCCCGTATTGATTACAAAATTCTTCTGTTAACATATAAAGGCCTACATGGCCTTGCTCCTGAGTACCTGCGGGATCTTATTACATATTACGAACCATCAAGACTACTTAGATCTCAGGGTGCTGGACTCTTACTTGTTCCCAAAATTCAGAAAACCTCAGCAGGGGGAAGAGCCTTTTCTTATAAAGCCCCCCAACTGGAATAACCTTCCAGATAATGTTTGGGACTCAGACACACTCTCAATCTTTAAATCCAAGCTGAAAACTCATCTGTTTAGTTTAGCTTTTGGTAATTAATGTTTCTTAGATAAAGGTTGCAGGTCCAGGGGTTTGCCGACACAGAAAATTGTAGTACACTGAGATGCTGGAGCTGTCGTCTCACAGCTAGATGCAGGCGTTTTCAGGGTGCTTCCGTGTCTGTGTTACCTTCTGGTTCTCGCCTTTTAATTAGGCTGTTATAGTTAGACCTGCCGGAGTCGTCAGACACAATCTAATACTGCCCAACATTCTCTGCTCTCCATAAAATTCATTTCAGAACTAACCCTTCTCCGAGTAAATGGCCACCCGGCCGGACCTGCTGCAAGATTGCCCGATTAGGTCCTCTCTACCTTCGTTAAACCGACGAACCAGCAGGCCCACCACCACCCATGGCAGACCAGCGGCTCACCCGCCTACCACTGCTACCTGTTTAGTGACCATGTTAAAACTATTTTTAACTATCTGTTATACCTGGTTTGGTAATTTTTTATCATTGAATTTTTAAGCATTTTTATCAGTTAAATAGTTCTGACCAGAGGAGGGTGGGTCCCCCTTGTGAGTCTTGGTTCCTCCCAAGGTTTCTTCCTCCAGCTGTGAGGGAGGTTTTCCTTGCCACTGTCGTTGGCTTGCTCACTCTCTTCTTTGATCCATCATGTTTTTGTTATTTTCTTCTTTCTTCTTTGTCTCTGTCTTTTATTAATCACTATTTATGTAAAGCTGCTTTGTGACGACATCAGTTGTAAAAAGCACCATACAAATAAATCTGACTTGACTTGACTTGACATATAATATGTGTATACTGGGCTAAAAGGTAGCCTGTTATTTGACTGGCATATAAGTGGTGCCAAGTATGCACATAGATGGTGTCAGGAGACAATGGGGAAGATTTTACTCAGAGGTTGTACTGCACAAACCAATTCTACAAGTCAGTGAATTTTATTAAAACAGCACAGATGACTCCAGTTCACAGTTACATGAAACTACATGGAAACATCCTTAAATCCAACATCAGTGCAGTTTCTATTTTTCTATTTTCTGAGTGTGCCAAGTTTCTAAACCTGCCATTGGCAGCATGGCATTATACATTTATAAATGCAGTATATAGAGCTAGTGTATCCGAGGCATATAAAATATGTTTTAATGTAATGTGAGGTTTTAAATGTTTTAACAGACTGCACCCTGGACTAGACTTGATTTAAGTGCAATAATCACCATACTGTATGTACTGTGTGCATATCATACATATGGTACACAAACAGAAACAAAAGAAACGAGAAGCAACTTCTTATCAGATGAAAATATAAATCACCATAGACTCTTTATTCATTCTATATAGATATACACCACTTACGTTGGGTAAAGGCTCACAATTAATGGCAATCAAATAAACCTTTGTTGCAGGTATCAGAACCTTTTGGAGATATAAACTGATAGAAAATATGACCTGATGCTGAAAGTCAAAAATGGGAGAATAAAGTTTGTGCCAAATTTCAATGTTCTGCAGACTTTTCTTCTTTTTTTTATTCTGTACATATGACTACTTTTCTTTTTTTTTACAAATAAATCTATAGATATATATAATATGACAGAATAATAAAACAAAGGAAAATCTATGTACAATGTTAAATGAAGTAGTACAGTACAGGTCAACTATGAAAGGACACTTACCATATCAAAATAATATTTTGGGAAGCTTAAGTAAAGCTAGGATATTTGTAATAGTACAGTAAACTGAAGGTAGAGTAGTAGAGATAAATAAAACAACTTTTTTCTGTTTTTTTATCATACATAAAGTCTATTTGTGTATTAACATCAACACACAGTAAAGCACAGTAACAAAACATGAACTGACATCTTTAATCTTCAGCAGAAAACTGTGTTGGACGGTTGGTCGGTGTGTGTGCTGTGTCATGTTATGTTTTAGGGCTTTTGTATGTTATATCTACAGTACTCAAGTAATAATTCATAGAAAGCAAGGAGAAAGGACCAATAGAAGTTCAAACAATGGTAAGGAAAGGACACCTCTACGTAAGAAAATAAACAGACTGCCCCAGTATACTTACAAGCATGCTATGGTCACATCTCTTAACTAACTATATATACACACACACACTCGCGCGCACACACCTACACCCAACACACACACACACACAAATAATTAAACTGCTTTCAAGTTTTCAGGAAGTGCTTCTAGGTAGCTGAATAAAATGTACAAAACAACAGGAATTCGTTCGCCTCTAAAAGAAAATCCAACAAAGGAACAATCAATGTGTCAGCCTCACCCTGGTATGCTTCTCCATGAATGTGCCAATATATGTCAACATATGCAGTAGAATGTATATTCATCCAAGTGAACCACGTTCGGAAACCTCTTACACAACAGTAGTCATTCATCCGCAGTTATCGCTCCCGGTCCCTCCCAAACTTAGAAATCATACATCTCCTCCACACCAGTCATAAAGGCACTCGGATGTATCTGAAAAAAGGGCGCATGTGTTGATCTTTCAAAGTCTTGATTAAAAATAACAGTCCTTGTGGTGCTGAACAGCAAAGCAACAGCAAAGAGCAACTGACTGAGATAGGAAATGTCAAATTTGAGGAAGAAGATAATAAACAAATGATAAATACTGAAACATGCCTGAACAGATGTTGGAATTTTATTGGCATTTTGAAACTTGTGCCGTTTACCATGATGTAGCCTTGGGCAATCCTGGTTTTGTAAATCTCTGTAAATGCAGCACATGGATATAATGGGAAAGTCATGTCTCAAAACGCATCCTGTAATAGTCAAGATGCCACTACACTTTTGGGCCCAGGTTCTCAAGACTTCTCAGTCATGCTTTGTCTGTTCCACTTGGTGTTGTCTTTCGTCCTCTGGCAGTCTGCTTGTGGCACTGCCAGTTAGCTTGATCAATAACAAGTGCCAAGGGATGGCATTTTGGGATGTGCTCTTAAGGTGCAATGTCTTGAGGACATTGCAATGTTTTGTACAGCAAAAAGCAGCACTGCTGTATAGCTAAAAGCACAGAACAGAGAAAATCCTTGCTGGATTGACAGCTTACTGTGTCAACTAATCAAAACCATAATAGGTCTGTAATTTGAAGCCAATTTTCATCCATGTTACAGTCCTGCTTTCATTTCTAGGATGAGCTGTAACAGTACCACTGTTTAAGCCATCAATATACCACTCAGTGTGGTTAATATTGCCACAAGAAATCTGTTAGAAAACAAGACACTAATGGTTAACTAAATGTTAAGAGTTTCGTATGGCACAAAAGTGCACTCAGACAATAATAAGAAAAAGTTGGAAAACAAATGATAACAGAAAACTCTTCACCATGATCATCTTGGCACTGGCAACGGTCCCTGGGTTTCCAAGAACAGAATATGAAGCAATGGATGGAAAAGGTATTGACAGACTACTCTCCTCGCAAACCCTTGAGCAAATGAAAAAAAAGCAAACCCTTATAGTGGCACCTCCATGCATGGTTTCCTGGCCAGCCCTCACCTTCGCTCAGCCAGGTACAGCAGGATCTTCTGCCAGGACGGAGTGGACCAACACGCAGGCTTAAAAAACCCCAAAGTATGGGAAAAAAAATGGAGAGGGACAGGCAGGAAACCTTTGTGCTGGACCCATACCTCTCAGATAAAAACCTGAGCAATTCAAACTTTCAGTCAGGGGATAATACGGCGCCAGTAAGGCTTTATGCTCTGTGTTTGTCAAATGAGCTTAGAAATTAACTAAGAGGACGCAGGAGAGGAAAGATAAAGCTAGTGGCCGTCATGGTTGGTGATCATGTCTTCGGCCCGACGGTGCGACTCCAAGGCTTTCGTGGTGTACATGTCCTGAGGCAAGTCGGACTTGCGCCTCACCAGCGGCCGGTCCTTACGCTGTTCCCTCTGCATCTGTATACACCCCAAACCATATAAACAATTGACTTAGACAAACCAAGACATGCTAACACCTAACTGGGATTATTTGAAAGTCAGCATTTTGCACTGCTACATTTCTCCATGTTAATTTATATCTTCATTTGGATTTAGATATACAATAAAAAGTGAGGACACCCCATGAGAACCTTTTTGTTTTTAACCATATTTAAAAATATGGACATTTGATCTTCATTTTAACAAAACTGAGAGATGGAGGTAATGTGATTAAACAAATAAAACTGAGGTAATAATAGAACTGAGATGTCCTCTAAATTCTAAACGAGAATGAAAACAAATGCAATTATCTTGTGAAATGCAATTATCTTGTGACTATTCTTGCAATTTCCTTTATCACCTTCTGAAACAACAAAGTGTATATAGTGGAATCCATGATGGATAGCATTTCAGGGTCTGCTGTAGCTCTAAAGCATGACATTTCCATCTCCATGTTTTATAGTTGGTATGTGATTCTTGTGCTTAAATGCTGTGTTTAGTTTAGTCTTTTGTTACTGACAAATAATTAAACTTTGGCACATTGTTCCAGAAGTCTATATATATGTTCTCTGGCAAACTTTAGTCTTACCAACACGGGTTTCCTCTTTGCATACTTTCCACAAAAGTCTAACTTGTGCAGCCTCCTTGTGGTGGTAGACCAATTATGTCCATTAATGGCACCTTGAAGCCAACAGAGGGGGCTCTAAACATTGTGGTTAAAACAAAGTCTTGGAACTTGGAATACCCGATCCATTAAAAAAAAGGCCTGGATTGGCCCGGGACAGGCCTAGATCAAATGTCTGTATGCTTACATTTGTTAAAGGCAAAGGTTGTCATTGAGTGCCCTATATTTTTTCAGATGACTGAACAGTGCACTACCACTCTACCTTACTTGGGAAACAAAATACCACGGGGAACAGATGGCTTGTCTCAATTAAGCAGTCAACACTGAAACAAAAATACCAATCCGTTCCTGTAATACAGACCATCTTATCAATCTTATTTTTATATTACTTGAGAACTAAATATGGTACACTTGGCTACCATCTTATCAATCTTATTTTTATATTACTTGAGAACTAAATATGGTACACTTGGCTACCCTGTACTTATAAGACATATTAGGAGGCACTGAAGCATTTATGGGACAGTGTTCCACAATGATCAAGCTAGAAAGCTCAGTCTGGAGAGATCAGACCCAACAATGTAGAGACTAGTAAGTACAGCCATTCTTGCACAAAATACACTACAATATACAGTACAGTGTTTCCTTATGGGCTACTGTGACACAAATGGCCATTTTGAGCTACATTTATTGATAGACAAAACCCATGGTTACCTGAATGGCTCCCTCCTCTACAGTCTTTTTTAACATCTCAATATCTTCTATCAATGTCCCATCAGTCTCCATTTCTACAGGGCTATTTGGGCCAGATGAATCAACATACATAAGGAACTAGTGCAAAACAAAAGAGAAGAAGAAAAAGAAAACAGAACAATGAATGTTAAAAAAGAAGGTGAGTTTCAGGCAAAGAGGAGATGGATATCAGAAAAAGAAAAGTAATGAAGCAGAGATTGAGAATTATGAGTGTAGAAATGAATTGGCTAATTACATTACTTTTGGTTTAAGGACGTTTGAGAGATATTAGTGTACTATAAATGTCCTGCAAGGACTGATCCAAACATCATTAGATTGTTCACAGCACACAACAGACAGTGCTTGCAGGCAATAACTAGGATCATTGGCACATACTGTTCAAGCATTACCTACTACAAGACAGGTTAAGACTTAACCAGCACTGCTCCCAGCGGACCACATACACAAACACTTAAACTACACACACATGTTCAGGGAACAGAGGTCCCTTAATGTTAAAATACAATGTGCAATACCCACCCCCACATGTGCAATTAAGAGTCAATTTGCAATTATCTGTAAATAATCTGTAAATAATATTGTTATTGCTTATTTTTACTTCTATTATTTATATTGTGTATATAATAATCCATACACTTGCCCTAATGACAGAAGCATTCCTGTCAAACATACCTTCGTACAGGTCCATATGTATTTGGACAGTGACACCATTTTTGTATAACACCCATGCCATCACAGTGCCTCCATCAATGTGGACGAATGATACAGACTCTTTGTTATGAAACTTTTATTTCCTTCTTCAGGTTAATCCTGGTGTTATCTGTCCATCATCTAATCTAGCCTTTTTGCTCTTGAGTGTTACCTGTTTTTTTTTGCATCTTGAAGTAAACCCGCCATATTTACTGTCATGTAGGTGTCTCTTGAGTGTGAACTATGATAATGATATGCCTACTTGCTCAAGAGTGTTCACTTGAAGAGTGTTCACTTAAGAAGATACAGTGAAAGGGTTTTCCTTCACCAAGGACAAAATTCTGTGTTCATCAGCTCATCAGCAAAGTTGTTTTCAGGTTTTGTTTTTTTTTTTTGGTGTTGCGTTCAAAAATACATTCCTTCATTTAATAACGGAAATTGTTGATTTGGACACTCTTAAAGTTCTTGCTCTCTCTCTCTAATATGTGTGTTTTTTTTGTTGTTTTTTTTTTAGCCTAATGATTGCCTCCTTCACTTGCATCAACACCTTACTGTTTAGGAGTTCCCCGGAACAGCTGCCAAATGCAAATTCAAATCTGGAAGCAACTCCAGACCTGCTAATATCCTAAAATCAATATGTAAAACTAGAGTAGCTTTGTAACTTTGTGTCCTTCTTCGAGTAGGACAACCACCAAACTTTGCTGAAGACCGGCCCTCCATGGCTGGAGTTGTTCACCTCTGCACTATGATGATGTACAGATGCAAACTTACAAAAACATCCACTTCATATACTGCCCAAAACCTTATATGCGTATTTGGGGAGCTTATATTGCCCTTTTTTTTAAAAATAACATTCTAATGACTTTTGTATGCCGTTGTTTAAATTTGAATATTTTCCTAACAAATAGCACAAAACTGAAGAATATTACTACTTCATTTAATTTTTTTCTTTGCAACATTTTAAAACTCTCTACTGTTTATTTCCAGGTTTAACTGAAAAAGGTTTTCAATGTGGTTGCAAACTTTTGGATCCCACTGTATTTATGTAGCATCAGTACTGCTTCAGTACAGCACTTAATGGTCATAATGAACATATATAATCAATTTGTGGTGTAATTATCCAAACTAACACACTCATCCAAGAAGAGAATCCCACCTGTGGGTTTGATTTGGCAAGATTTTCAATCCTTATCCAGGCCTCTTCCCGTTCTTTTAACTTTGCTCTCTCCCTGCAATAAAGGAACACAAAACACTGCAATGGTTTTTAGGTCAGTTTGCCCTACTTCTTAGGGTGGCCTTTCTTTTTTCTTTAACGTAATGTTACGTCTAATGTAATGACTGTCCACACTTACTTATTTTTTTCAGCTCTGAATTGCTGTGTGCAGTCATCAAACAGCTTCTGGTTCATCTCCATGAAAAGTTTCAATGCATTGTAGATCAAGCCATGGATGGTCCTGTACAGGGCAGGAGGTAGAGGAAATATACTTAAACATTTTGTATGTATTTAATCATACCAACAGAACAATGATAGGATTTATGAAATATTTTTTGGGTGAGTGTACGCTTAAATGATGAATACTGATTTGGGTTCCATTCATATGGCTTAAATAGCACAATTCAATGTTAGCAGTAATTAACGTCTTACTTGTTCCAGTGGGTCTTTGAGTTGCGGTACAGTGCTGGGAACATAATGGGTAAGATTTTGGCAGCGTTGTCACTGATGAGGCTCATTATATACTCATTGTTCCAGTAGTAAAGAGCTCTTTCTGCCACCTGTAGCACAGGAACACTCATATAGCTCATTTCTTTACTCAGAGCAGAAGCAAATCTCAATAAATGTTTATGGTTTAAGATACTGAAATGATACCATACACTCTCACTGATCATTCTTATTTCCCATGACTGCATGTCCGCTATCTGTTTGTATTCTGATCTACAAGTATACATGTATGTATCAGGACTTCACCTGAAAATGTGGGCTGGACACACACTTGGCCAGCTGTCGGAAAAGAGGTTCCATCACTTTAACAAACTCAGATGGTTCAATCACGTCCAGAATCTCCTCGAGCTCATTAAGAAACATCACTTCCTTTGGGCTGTGAGTCTTTGGCCAGTACTTCAGAAGGGCCATCACAACCTGTCAAGAGGGTCAATTGGAGATAATTTTACCTAGAGAACATACTGAGAGAGTTAACTGTTCATGTGTAATTAACTAGACCCAAATCTGAGCATGCAAGTTATAAGACTTACTGGCTCAGTGAGTGTGCTGTCCTTCTCCAGGAATTGCACCACGCAGTATGCCAACTACAAACAGTATAGAAGGAGGGTAGCTATTACTACAGCAACTAAGTAAACATATGTGCAATATTTGAATATGAATATGAACTTCACACTATTCCTTCTATACATCTGCAGGTTATATATATATTTTTTATTTATTTATTTTTATTTGTCAAACTTTTTTCCTTTTTCTCCCATTTGGAACTGCCAATTAACCCCACTCGTTCGTATCTCCCTCTAGCACTAGCAATGCTCCCGACACTAAAAAGAGTAAGGACATTGCTGCCGGCACGCTCAGACAAAAATGTTGGTTCCCAAGCTCCACCACACCAGCTAATAGACGCCTGTGCCGTCCAACATTGCCCGGACCACAGTGCCAGCGCATTAGACTGCTGAGCCACTCAGAGCCCTGTGTCTGCATTTTTTAATATGAGATAAAATATTGGGAACAAAAACATCTGTGCAATGAGAACTACTATTATAACAATCTTTAAGATGTATACAAGGAAAATTAATTAATTAGCAGGGTTTAATGCTATTTGGAATGGAAGAAACCCACCTGTGGGTGGTAAACGCTAAGTGACTTGACTTTGTGTAAAGGCAATAAAACCTTCAGCAGGAAAATCTTGTGCTCTTCTTTTAATGGTAAGGCAAATCCATTGATTATACTGTTGAAGCAAAAGAAATGTAGGCAATTATTGATTTTAACAGTTGCCATTAACCTACTATTGTGCATTAATATTAACCTGTCTCTTATGGACACATCTATAATATAATATGATATGATTATTATGTAAGAATATTTTACCTTCCAAGAATTTCCAGAAATTCTGCTATTCCATTGTGGTGCTCTGTTTCATAAATGAACCTGTGAACATACGTGTACACATACATGTAAACAATGAACTGAAACAGGATACACATTTAAACTTAAAAGAAAACCTACATTCTAAAACACATGCACACGTCAGCCAAAGCAGCATGCTGACCTGTAAAATATGTTGTTGATTTGCTTCCTAATGTACGCCCTCAGTCCCAGAAACTTCCCATATATGCGATGCAGGGTTGTCTTCAAGAAGTCCCTCTCTCGAGGGTCTTCACTGTCAAATAGCTCCAGAAGCTGTGGTTCAGTTCAGACACATAATGTATTCCCCATCAAGGAACAATTTAACACTTAACCACAGAATCATAGGAGTATCTTACCTGCAACACAAATTTCTGGTCAATGTATTTCTTTGCGACATTTGGCTGAAAGTCCGGTGATTCTAAAAATCTTAGGAAGAATTCGTAGACGAGCTAAGGAAGAAAGAAAGGAGACCAGCTTTTCAGAAGTTTGTTAAGCATTTTGTTTTTTGAATTCCACCCAGGCACACATCTAACTCTATTATCCCTTAAAAGCAAGATCTTGGGACAACCCAAATATTCTGCACTAATACATGCTAACCACATGTTAGAGCAGTGGTGTTTCTGTATTCCTGACTTTGTTTTCTCTTTTTTTTTCTTTAGCCTTTAAGAATTTTATAAGCACATTTGTTTAGCATTAGCCAGGTTGTACGAGCTACTGCATCCTGATTGGCTACTTAAGTACATGCAAAATAGAACAGTGCATTGGAGATATACCTGTAGATGCGGCCAAGCTGCTTCTAGTGTGGGCTCGTCCTCCTCGGGGTCAAACTCTGCTCCAGTGGGGTTGGACGAGGGAGGTAACGTCCTGAACATATTCACAGCAAACTAGAAAGGAGGCAGAAAATCGCAGCATTACGCACAAGGGGGACACAAATGACTGTACATTACGATAAGCAAAACTGAGCTCTTAAATATCGCAAGACTTTTTCTTTTTGAATAAAATAATGCACATGGGAGGTGGATTTTTGAATCCCAATTTTCTCCACCATTTTAGTAATAATATCCTATCCAGTTCCCAACCACTAGCTAGGACTATCAATCACAGTGCTACGAGGCTGAAAGCTAGTATGTGCTTCCTCTAAGCCACATGAAGCCAGTCACCTAACGCCCATACTCCCTTCAAACTGCCGAATGCGCTTACAGGAGTGATAAGTGCCCGTTTTCAGCCAACAAACACCCGATAAGAAATGGGGGAGAGGGACACACCCAGAGAGAAAGGCTAATTGTTCTCTCTAGGTTTAGACGTTTGGATGTCTGCGCCATTGGAAGCCCCCTTATGTTGAATTGTTTTGATTGTATGACTGTGTGTGAGCCCAGAATTATACCTGTAACAGGCAACAGAACCATACAAAAAATGGACAGAACACATAACTGTGCATTATTATGGTTTTGATGCCTGAATGTGATTAAAAATGCACATCTGAACACCAACAACAGACTGCCAACTGAAGATTACCACGACAATAAGTCCATTAGCATCCTAATACATTTTACAGCTTTGATCATGTGTGCAAAGAACATCAAAGTGTGTCTGTGTGTAAAAAAAGATGAGAGTAAAACAGTTCTAAACTCTGTATAATAATTGACAAATATTATTATTTTTTAATTAATTTACAAAAATTTAAACCAGATACATGTTTAAAATTTAATACATTACATTACCATTAACAACTGTTTAAGCAACAGTAAAGTTTGGGCATACCTGATAATTTTGATGAGGCCTGGCTTGATGGTTTCCGAGCATGGACAGTTAAATCACACCACAGATTTTCAATAATATTCAGGTCTGGGGACTGAGATGGTCGTTCCAGAATGTTGTACTTGTTCCTCTGCATGAATGCCTTAGTAGATTTTGAGCACTGTTTAGGATCGTTGTCTTGTTGAAGTATCCAGCCCTGCCGCAACTTTAACTTTGTAACTGATTCTTGAACGTTGTTCTCAAGAATCTGCTAATATTGACTGGAATCTATGCGATCCTCAACTTTAACAAGATTCCCAGTACCTGCACTGGCCACACAGCCCCACAGCATTATGGAACCGACACCAAATTTTACTGTGGGTAGCAAGTGTTTGTCTTGGAATGCTGTGTTCTTTTTCCTCCATGCATACCGCCCCTTGTTATGTCCAAATAACTTAATTGTAGTTTCACCGGTCCACAGCACCTTATTCCACAATGAAGCTGGCTTGTCCAAATGTGCTTTAGCATACCTCAAACGACACTGTTTGTGCTGTGTGAGAAGAAAAGGCTTCTTCTGCATTACTCTCCCATACAGCCTCTCCTTGTGCAAAGTGCGCTGAATAGCTGAACGATGCACAGTGACACCATCTGCAGCAAGATGATGTAGGTCTTTGGAGCTGTTCTGTGGGTTGACCATGACTGTTCTCACCATCCTTCGCCTCTGCCTATCTGAGATTTTTCTTGTCCTTCCACTGAACTGTGCCTGTGGTCTTTCATTTCCTCACTATGTTCCTCACAGCGGAAACTGACAGCTGGAATCTCTGAGATAGCTTTTTGTATCCTTCCCCTAAACCATGATGTTGAACAATCTTTGTTTTCAGGTCATTTGTGAGTCCCATACTTTCACTCTTCAGAGAAAATGCAAAGAGGAAAAACTTGCAATTGGCCACCTTAACCTCCTTCTCATAATTGGATTCACCTGTGTATGTAGGTCAAGGGTCAACAAGCTTAGAAAACCAAATGTTCCAGTAATTAGTGCTAAAGGTATTCAAATCTATAAAACAACAAGGGTGCCCACATTTTTGCACCAGCCAAATTTTGTTTAAATAATTATTGCACACTTTCTGTAAATCCTATGAACTTAATTTCATTTCTCAAATATCACTGTGTTCTTCTGCTATATAATATATATTTACCTAAAACTGCTCATCCAAACAGCCAATGATTTATAAAGGAAAAGCATCAAAATGACCAGGGGTGCCCAAACATTTTAATACCACTGCATAAGTATATTTTTAATATGTTGGCTTTAGTTGTATTTTAACTTTGTCAATTCAGCAAGTTCCCTTTCCAGGTGTTGTGTGGAATTCTGCCTCTCTACCAGAATCCGGCTACCCTCAAGTGCACGTGCATCACACAGATTGATCATAACAGATTATGGTTGGATTCTTTTTAATACTGATTATAAATAAGGGTAAATCTACAGTTACAATAGATCCGGGAATCACAATGTGATCTGTGGTGCCCATACTGCTGAGTGAGGATGGTTATTTATGTTCTGTTGTTAAAGGGTGATGACAGCCTGCGTCAACTTTCAGTGATTGGCTTAAAAAGTCCAAAATGTCCAAAAAAGTGTTTTAACACTGTTCAGCTGATCCTGATCAAGACCACCTCTTTCAGTCAGACCAAATTTTAGTCCTTTGGTCCGGACTTGCTATTTTAGTTCTGACCACCAGACCAAACAAGGTCAGTGTGAAGCTTTGAGCTAATTAAAAAAAAAATCACAGTGCAGACATGGATTTTCGCTGCACAGAGAACAGTGGTAAACGAAGTCCACTGCAGCAGAAGCGTAGTGTTATATAAAGTTCACGTTTTCAACTTTAGCTTGCGCATTAGCCGAGCCTCAGCACGGCCGCTAGGCGAGCAGTGGGTGTGTCTGGTAGTTTCCTCCAACATGGAGGAAAGACTAGATTAGCGCTGTGCATTCCGCAAGTGGTAAGATTGACTGCAGCTTCGTGGACGTGAGTGGTGAGCGGGGGATATAGATAACAAATGAAAATCAACACCGGTCCGCTGTGACAGTTGCCTGGATAAAGAAAGCAAACTGGCAGTACTAGACAACTTGGCTGTCCCTGTGGATTGTAAATGGTGGCTACGAAAGGGATGTATATGGTCAGCAGCAATACAAAATACAGAAATATGCTGTGGTATTTAAGTATCAACTAATTAATATTAATGGGCCCAAAGTGTGCCAAAAAAAAAAAATCTGCACACCATTACACCACCTTCACCAGCCTGGACTGTAGAAACAAGGCAGGTTAGGCCTATGGATCCATGCTGCTGGCAATTCTGACCATATAATCTGTATGAGATGAAGATTCACTCTCATTGGATCAGACCAGTCTTTAAAGGTCCAGTTGTGGTGAGCCTGTGTCCATTGCAGCCTCAGCTTTCTGTTCCTGGCTGACAGACTTGGAACCTGACATGGGCTTCTGATGTTGTATAATTTACTCGTCATGGTACAATATTAGAACTATACCAAGCATGCAGTATGGTCTTCCTTGTTCACCAAGTATGGCAATAAAGATTCTGTGGTGCAGTATAAACAGTTGCAGCAGAGTACTGAGGTTCCTTGTATTTACAGTGTGAGTGTGATTACTGTGATTTCAATCATGGCCCTCTAATTATGTAAATGTCCAGGCAACAACAGATGTGGTCAGCCCAACACAAGACTGTACATGAACCCACAGATAAGACAGATAAACCCCCACCCTCTCCCTATAAGCCTGAAAACAGAAAGTGCTATTGTACTAAGCGAAGACTTCAAAGCCTTCTAAGCCGCAGGCCTAGTTCAGGTCAAGCAGCTTGCCTAACAAAGACTTGGTCCAGAGGAGCTTTCTTTAGCTCCCGCTGGAGGGAAGAATAAAATGGGGAGGGATGAGTGCTTCATCCATCTACATTCACACTGCATGACTCACCATGTGAACCACCTCCGGGTAGATGGGCTCAGTGATGACATTGCGGTTGTGGGTGATATACTCCACCATTTCGCTCAGCGCTGCCCGCTTCACCTCTTTCCATTTTAGGTCACTTAGTGGGTCGGAGACAAAGTCAAAAAGCACGCAGCATTGCCGCAGTTTCTGGATGAACAGCTTCTCCTGCTCAGCTGGAGATACATCTGGGGAAGGAAGGAGAAGAGGATCTTAGAACTCAAGTGTCGAGTTGAATTAATATCACTGAAAAGGCACCTAAGTAAATTCATGACTAGTGCTTCTGGCTGAAAAAGACGCACTTATACTTGCCATGGAACATTTTATGCACTAAAGTAAGGGGACAGAGGCTCTGAATGTGAGAACCAACAGAGAATGACCCTAACCTTAGCCTTACCCTTAAATCAACCCTAAATCATTACCCTAACCTTTACCTTAAGTCTAACCCAACACTAAAAGATTAGGTGCATGGTTTCATTCAATACACAGCCATATACATTCAACTTAAGAGCTTAGTTACATTTAAGAAAAATTCAGTTGAATATGTATGAGTATGTACAAGGCATCTATAATGAACCATCCAAGCAAAGTTACCCAAAGATTACCCACATGTTCTACCAACAACATATGAGACTGATATTGCAACTTTAGGACAATGTCTGATTAATGCAGCACCAAGAATAACATTAATATCAATATTGGTTGGCTTGGTTTTCAGGTTAGGTTTTTCATGATAGAATTATGAAACAACTGAATTTACCACAAATACACCTTGTTCATGTGTCATTCATCATTCCTGACTCCACATATCAGTGGAGGGACTGGCTTCCTACCACATAGCAGAGGCCACCTGAGCTCCAGCCCAAAACTCCCACATCTCTTAGTCGTCTCTCAAGACATCTTAAGCTGAAGGCATTGCCCGAACAAACAAATCCATGTATAAATGACAAATAAAATGTGACCAGGCAGTATCCAATCATTTACAGCCATCTATAAGTGTCAGCATTTCACAGAAGTGTTATCCACAACAATTCTTATACCTAATAAAAAAAAAAGATATGTCTTGAGATACAATTTGTTTGCTTAGTTTGTTAAAACATAGACAAATTTATGGATAATGATATATTAATAACAGACCTAGAGGGACATATCAAACCAATAAATTGTTTGTTAACTGTAATAATCGATCATGTGAATCTGATCTGAATGAATCTGAATGAGAAGGAAAAAAGGAGGCATTGAACAAAGTAAAGAAAAGTTGGGGGAGGAAATTTGCTGCAGTAGAAACATCTGGAGCAGTGCCAGATGGGCATGACGTTGGGCATGTACATGGGGCATGCACCGGCATATTCTGAGACACACAGGTATTGGTGTCTTGAAGCAGGCCTACTGTATACGTCTGTGTCCGGTTTACACCTTGGTGTAGGTAGTACAACCTACTAATAACAATAAAACAAATTATGTGTGAGGGTTAGCAAATAAGATACAATTACATAAGATTGAATTAATTGTTATATTTTTCTGAAATATCATCATCATTTTCTTTTTGTCCAATTAAGGCTCACAGTTCTGATATGAACAAATAATAATTTAATGCAATACATTGTGCATACACCATAAAGAAAAAAATTACGAACAAAGCCAGCCAAGAAAGTGTTTGGCACTCTTATTTTATATATCCTTGATTTGGTAAATATATAGCAAATTTACAGTTCATAGTAGTTGAACAGTGGCGAGTTTTGTAATTTGTAATTACCTCTGTACGCTACTTCAGTGGATCTAAAATAAAGCAATCAAGACGTGATTACAGAGTAGACCTCCAGCTTTGATTCAAGGGTTGAACAAGAACTATGCATTTGCAGTTTAGGATTTACAGCCATTTTTTCATAGTTCCAAAAAACCCATAAAAATGTTTAGTCAAGTTAAAAAATTCTATAATCGAGAGATGCTTTTACCATCAACAATTAAATGTGATTCAATTAAATGCAGCCAAACTAACAGGACAGAGCTTCACAGTACAGATGTGAAACCAGGAGCAACCCAAGAGCTCCTAAAGGCAAAGAAATGGAAGATTCTTAAATGGCTTAACACATTTACTTTTACATTTAAGGCATTTAGAAGACTCTTTTATCCAGAGCGACTTACAAACGTGCTTCAGTGAACTCAGAAAATACTCAGAAAATACCCTTAGCTAGTTTGTATCGGCTATGATCCAAAAGATGCCTCTAAGCTTAGATACTACTAAATACAAAAGCCAGTATGGAGATCACAATACTCAACATACACTACACTTTGCCCAAGTACTCTTGGAAGAGATGAAGGGGTCTGAGTGTCAGGGAGTGAGTGACTCTCCCGGGGGAAGTTTGTTCCACCACTTCGCTGCCAGGACAGAAAAAAGCCTGGACGCTTGTCTTCCGTGGATCTTAAAGGATGGCGGGTCGAGCCGAGCCATACTTGAAGCTCGAAGGGCTCTTGGTGCTTATCGGCTTTTGACCATAGCCATCAAGGATGGAGGGACTGGTCCATTCTTGGCTTTGTAGGCCAGCGTCAGGAATCTGATGCGGGAAGTAGCTACAGGAAGCCATTGAATAGAACGCAGCAGAGGAGTTACATGGCTGAAAAAGAAACGTTGATAACAACCCTTGCAGCCGTGTCTAGCACCTACTGAAGGCATCCACACCTGCAGCTACTGGTATTTGACCCAAAGTGCAGTAAGATCATTTACATTAAAAACATGATCGTAAAAGATTATGCCTGGTCTTGACTGAATGTTATACTATGTGGACATGGCATACAATATGGTGGACAAACTGCAGCTGTGTGTAGCGTGAGCAAGCACACAAATAAAGAAGTAATGGAGAATCCATTTGTGTACAATTGTTTCTCACTAATCAGGTTTCCTCAGTGACAGTGTTTTTAAAAATAAGCCTCATGGCATAAAGCAAGCATAACCCTGATTTACAAAAATGTAAAATACTGTTTTGTTATGGTGGCATCTGTTCATTCCAAGATTTATTTGGCAAGATGGAGAACAACAATCACCAACTGTGCTGGACTCCCCCATCCAGTTCTCCCATCCCTGGCCTAAAGTCTTTGTAAAGTCTGTATTCTTAGAAATGCTGAGAGACATTCAGCACACCATTATTAGACTCTGATGCTAGCCTAGATGCTAGAACTGTCATGTCTTGCACTTGCTTGCCATATTGAAAGCCACTTAAGTCACTCATTTCACCTATTGCCTAATGATCTAATGAGTAATTTATATGCGCTGCAGTCATGTGACACAGATTTCCTGGGATGTATAGTTTGTGTGAAAATGAGGACTCTAATTAGAATAATTTAATTAATAATAGATTAAATGAATAGATTAAGGAGTAATAAGTGTAATAATGATAATATGTCTGCTTCTTAAAAGTCACCTTACTATTTTATGAATGTAAATACGAAGGTTATGGCTTACAAGATCTGAAAAATAATGAGATACGAATCGAGTACATTGCCGATTTATTCTGTGTGCTCCTGAAAAGGTATTACTTGCGGCAGTAAGCCAACAGTGCAGCAGGAGAGCGAGTTCATTAGGACATCCTGCATGTCTCCTTTTTTATTACTGAGTTTATTTAGTTGTTAGGACCTCAAACCACAAGAGAGGAGACAGTACACAGAGAGACACATGATTTCTGCTACCGCACCCGTGGTGCTGATGTTTATCTGCTCAAAGAAAGAGTTATTACCAAAACAGCCTACAGAACTACTGTGCATGAGATGGAGGTGGCTGGTGATGTTCATACACGCACATTCACATGCACACAGGCTTTCTAAAGGTTTTATTTAATTATACTAATATTCCACATAATCCAGAGAAATATTCACAGACATGTTTGTGGCATTTGGACAGGCTGTGGAATATTGGACAGTGCAATATGTTTTTCCTGCAATATATATTGCGATATTTAAAAAAACAGGAATTTTCACCAGATTTTGCCAGCAGGTAATGATGTCATAATAATATGGGGCAGTGGTGGCTCAGTGGTTAGAGCGCTGGGCTATCAATAACAGGGTTGTGGGTTTCCGGGCTCGGCACGCTGCCACTGTTGGGCCCTTGAGCAAGGCCCCCTCTCTGCTCCCCGGGCGCTGGAGTTGGCTGCCCACCGCTCTGGGTGTGTGTGTACTCACTGCCCCTAGTTCACTCGTGTGTGTGTGTGTGTGTGTGTGTGTGTGTGTGTGTGTGTGTGTGTGTGTGTTCACTACCACAGATGGGTTAAATGTGGAGTACACATTTTGCTGTACAGTGTACACTGTACAGTGACAAATATGTGCACCTTTACCTTTAATAATGCCCTCAGTGTATCCAGAATTGGAGCAAAATAAATTAAATTGGGAAGGTCAAATCTGCCTCTGGTAGATCTGTCATGGAAAATGAGAACAGTGTAAATGTTCCTTTTGTATCAAGAAGCAAAAAAGGTGACATGATTGATTTAATTTTCCTTATGTTACATTGCATATCCTGCCACGTGACTCTTGCGCACACGCACTTTGCAATGGGGATGCTGAAATTATGTACTGGGCAGCCCTAAATTGTTGCCAGGTTTTCAAAGCAAATAGACTGTTACTGAAACACTTTGTTATCCAAGTCGTAATTCTCCACAGTTAACCACTGATTCTGATGTAAACATTTTCTGATGTATATATTTTTCAAACAGGGGCCCCGGCCTGTCAAAAGTTATTATTATTATTTTTTTTTTGTTTGTTTGACAGCAAGGGTTTGCACACTTCCCATGAAAAACAAACTTGTGCAGTCTGTCTTTTCCGATGGTAGATGCAGGCACTTTAACAATAACTGTGGCAAGTGCTACCTGTGGGTGCCATGAAGGCATTTTAAAATAGTTACACATCTTGCAGCCTGCTCATTGTTTTACATGTTCTCCAGCTAAAAGCAATTTTCAGTGGAACAGCTGATTTCGAATTGGTTTGCGACCTTTTTAAATCCTATCCCAGACACATGCGCATCTACAATCTTCTTACTAAAGGCTTAGGAGAGCACTGTGGATCTCGCCATGGTGTTATCACTAACTTCAACAATCAAGAGCAACCCAATCTCAATTGGTCAAGTTTAAATAAGACAGACTCAAGGGCAAGGGCTCTTATTGGTGCAGCGCAGAATAGTCACCCAGACCGGGAATCGAATCTTCCACATTGTGTGGTAGAACACTGGCAGGTAGTGGTGTTATCCAGGTATGTGTACATCCTAAAGTAAGCTGGTTATGTAAGTGTTTAATTAAGTTCAGGTTTATGCATTACTACATCCAAACTGCTTGCACCTCATGAACCAACATGTACGTAGGAGTTAGTAGCTACTACGTATTTACACCTACCCCTAAGCAAAACCAACAGTAACTAAACTATGGCTTGTTTGGAGCGTTTGTCAGCTGAGGCAAATGACAGGAATCCGCTGGGTGTTAAGAGACAGGGTACATCCTTTAAATAACTATGATGACGAATATCTAAGCTCATTTTTAGTTTCAGGCGACATTGAATTATGCTAATTTTGCTAAGTTTAGTTACATTAATTACATTAATTCTAAATTCTATTCTAATTATATTCTAAATTCTATTCTCATTATATTCTAAATCTAGTTAATGTTAACAAATAAACAACTTTAAATGTTGTTAAAAATAAGATAAAAAGTCATAATGTCATGTCAAAATCATATGTTTAAATGTTTAAAAAAAGTTTTAAAAAATTATGGAATTTATAGGCTGTCCTAATTTTTTTTACATGACTGTATACAGATGTATAGAACCACATTATGTTTAAGGCACCATTACCTTAGCATAATGGTGGCCTTAATATAGTTTTCTCAGAAGAAAAAGTGTCAGGGTTATTGTACTACTTTTGTTGTTCTTTTTACTGTTTATTTTCATGCTCACCCTCACTCCTGTGTCTGGAGGGGTTTCTTGGTACTGAGTGCAAGGTGGTCACAAGACAAATGATCTAAACTGATGTTAGGCACTCAAACATCTGACCCAGTCTATGAAACACATGGCTAAATCAGCTAAAATTGCCTAAATCTAGCCAGTAAGTAGCTTTGAATAATAAAACAGCTTTTGTGCATTCAAGCTTTGTTTTGATGACTTCAAAACATGGCCTTTTTGTTCATAGTCACACAACACCTGTGCATTGGCAGTGCATGCAGGCTTGACCTCAGTTTCACCAAAGGACTGTTCACCAAAACACTGGGTGCACACAGAAAAATGACCAACATTTGAGGCAGATGCTGGTTTGATGTCATTCACAATCAATAGTCTATACAAAAGGTGGGGTTACTGAGTTATAGTGCACCACAGATGAGATGCAGCACCAATTACCCCTCAGGACAATTCAACGCCTGACACAAGCAGCAACAAGCCAAACAAGCTACACAGCCAAACAAATGAGAGAAATCTTATTTAGCAAAAGAACTCATTATCATTTCAAACACAGTGCCACACACCCTTCTATGAGCTGTGAGCTCACTTCCTCTGACATCACAGCTGTGGGGGATGGGCAGGGGGTTGTTAAACTGTCTTTTTTTGGGGGGGGGGGGGTTCTCCCATCTCCCTGTGCTTTGCCTGGAATGTTCGACAAATCGTTACAACAGCCACCAAACATCAGACAGCTCAAACCTTAACAAACAACCTTAACAAAACAACTAATCAAGCCAAGCAATGCAGGATCTCTAAAGCAGAGACGTTCGTTCTCCATTTCTCCTCTAGACCGAGGGGGGTGGGGGGTGGGGGGGTGGGGGGGTAAAGAGTGGATAACCTACCTCTGAAGTGCATTAGGGCCACCGGCTGGAAAGGCCCGTTGGAATTAGGTGCGTCCACAACCATCCTGGTTCCTGCTTTATTGCATGTCAGCATGTATACTCAACAGAGGGAAGGCAATCCACTTAAGGCAGGGAAACAGCCTCCATTTTAGCACAAAAGCCAAGCAGAAAATGAAGCTCCCTGCTGGTGGAGGGAACTGGCTTGCCAGTGATGTCAGCAGGAAATGAGAACTCTATTGGCTGGCTGCAGCTAGGAAGAATGTTGTCACCAGACTGCATGTGGAACTACAACAGCATTGGCTTAAAAAGAAAGAGGAGGGCTTACCAGCCCTTGTGGCCCATCCTTACTTGTAGTTGTCAGGATGTAGCACCCTTTCCTGAAGGCAGAAGTCTCATGAGCAGTACAGTAACAACAGTTTCAGCAAGGCTGTGCTAAGCTGTGGTAAAACTTTGTGCTATAGTTTGACACCATGATAATGTATATTTTTACAAAACACCAAAAAACATTGAAAATGAATTCTAACAATTCTCCACACTTTTTATATTTTAATATTACAATTCTTTTCATCAATTAAATTATTTGTTCTATTTATTTTTTATTTTTAAAGAAAAACACACCACAGTGAACAAGTGGTCTATGTTTTAGTGAATACATCATCTTTAGTTGATCTCAGGATAAGAATAGGATAAGAAGATATACGGTCTGATGCAAATGAGAAAACTCCCATGTCAGTAAAAAGGTCCTCTACATATACAGGAATAAAAATATAAGAATAAAAAAATGCATGTACATGCTGCTTAATGATATTCGACTAAGACTTTGCTTCTAAAAAATAGTGTATAGGCTAGGCAAATCTTAATGCTGTTCTAATGTTGAACATTAAACAGCCAAAACACCCACCCTTCACCACCTTCAACTTCACAACACACACAAAGAGGCAAACCTACTGAATTAAAGATGAAAATGTGTAATCCTCACTGCCTATTGTATTAACTCTAGCTAAGAAATCTAAAGCTTATAGGTCCTAAATGACCTTGTGAAAGTTGAATAAAAAAGAAAAAGTTGAAAAGAAAAAGGGGTATATATAAGGTAAACTTTATTAGTTGATGGTTTTGTTTTAGCATTTATTGTGAATTTCTATTGTACAATATTTTAATGTTGTAAAAGTTTAATATTTACAATAACATTGTAATAATACACTCAAAAATGCTGGGTGAAAAATAAACCTAATTTGGGTAACATACACAACCCAGCGGTGTGATAAGCTTATATGAATAACATAACATGCTGTTCAGTTCATATTCATATAGTTTAAACTGTTTCCCAAATATATATTTATTTTGCCGTGGCGTGATGTTTTTACCTCTTTTGTTGGGTTGTTTAATTACGTTAATTGAATTAACTAAGTTGGTTTCAGCTGATTTCAAACTGAACAAGAAAAACCTTTTTTCTTTCGGCTGCATAGAATCATCAATGGCCTTTCAACAATGAGGAGTTTGGGATGAAAATATCTGCTTTTTATTTTGAAAAAGGTTCTGAGGCATAAAATGACATCTATTATGTCTCAAAAACCTTTTGATGTGACCCTACCTGGTAAAAGACTCAAGCCTTGCCATTAGAGCCTTAAGATGTAGACCACATATTTACTACTTTATAGAAGTGAGGAGTCCAGGATACGGACTTTAACACATACTTTAGTGCCACAATACATCTTCATACTACTTCCCTTTACAACAATATTTCAAGCAAGGAGAGGCTGTCTAAGATCATCTCAGAAGCATGTATAGTTGTTAGCTTTGTGGCAAAATGTATCCTGCAGGCTGGCAAAATGAAAAAATTGCATGTCAGGATAAAACTGGAGGCAGACACACAATGGGAACGTTTTTGCACACATAAACAGTTACCCACAGTAATGTACTGAGCGTTAAAAGAAAAGCAGTTATAGTAGCAGAACTTTTAACGTAGATGTTCCTGTGAGTGAGTAAAATATGACCTGACTAACAAAAAGCATAAAAGTCAACACAGCTCTTTAATATTTAAATTTTACTCTTTATTTCTCTCTTTTATCCTTTCTACATAACAAAAAAGGGATTAAAGCTAAAATCTTGGTACCCTGCATCGTCAGTCAATATCAAGTATCACAGGTTGTAAATACATTCAGTTTAGAGTCTTTCAGTCCTTGTTTGGGGATTTTACTTATTTTTCCTTGCTAAAGTTTCTAGTTCTGTGGATTTTCCTGTCTTGCATTCACTGTACTTTTAAAGGTCTATCCACATATCTTTTAGGATGTTTAGGTAGGAACTGTGAGGGCCATAACAAAACCTTGCTATGCGCCAGCTTGGTCTGATGTGGATTTTGAAGTGCATTTAGGATCACTACTCAGCAACTACTCACAATAATAACCAACTACTATGCCAAAGCATTACATTTAGCAACTGCCTAGTAACCACCTAGCAACACCTTACTAACCAACACCTATACCATAGCTACAATTTAGCATCCACCTAGCAACACCCGTCTGCTGGCAAGATTATAGCTGACCCTCCACATCATGGACATCACCTCTTTCTACCAGATGCAGGATCGTCAAAGTCAGCAAAACTAGACATGCTTTGTACCCAGAGCAGTGGCACTCATCAATCGCATTGAACAGCCCACACTATAAACTGAACTTCCTTTGCCATAAATGCACCTTTGTTCCACTGTAAAAATGGGCAGTGTTATACTCATGTACCTTTCACACTAGATTTTTTAATATTACTTCTCTGTTGTCTAATGTTTATTAATCTTACTCTCTAACTACATTAATCAAAAAAAGTTTTTATTTACTGTAATCTCAGACAGATGCAGTAACCAATCCCCCCGAGACAGAGACCAGACCAAGTCCAAAAGAAGTCGAGACCCCTCGGAAGTGGTTTAATTGTAAGGGTACTCTTTTCTTGGCATACTTTGAGTCTAGTAATACCAGTCAGTCATCGTTTGAATGCTGTAGCCTATTTTAGAATAACCATGTGCATCATTTTAAATTGCCCTGTCTTCTAATGGCTACTTCCAGCATGACAAAAAAGCAAAGACACAAAGCAGAGGTCATCTCAGTCTGATTTCTTAAACATGATAATTTTTAAAAAGTTCGATGTGGCCTTTGGGATGTCAGAGAACAAATGACTGCTGAATAATCAGCAGGACTTTTGTGATGCAATCACGTCAAGTTATGTGAGAGATGGATGGTGCTCCAACCAGTATGTCTGGGATAAGTAGGGGAGTTGGGGATTAGGTGGGATGGTGATCATCCAACATTCTGGCCTCACTAACACTCTTACAGCAATGTTCCAAAATCTAGTAGAAAGCCTTCCCTGGACAGTAGAGACAGTTACTCCAATAGGGTAAACTATTTCAATACCCTTCATTTCAGAAGAAACTGTAAATAAGCAGGGGTCCCAATATTTTTGTCCACATAGTAGATTACATACTGTGGGGGACAAAAGTATTTAGTCAGTCACCAATTGTGCAAGTTCTCCCACTTAAAAAAATAAGAGAGGCCTGTAATTGACATCATAGATAGACCTCAACTATGAGAGACAAAATGAGAAAAAGAATTCTGAAAATCACATTGTCTGATTTTTAAAGAATTTATTTGCAAATAATGGTGGAAAATAAGTATTTGGTCACCTACAAACAAGCAAGATTTCTGGCTGTCACAGACCTGTAACTTCTTCTTTAAGAGGCTTCTCTGTCCTCCACTCATTACCTGTATTAATGGCACCTGTTTGAACTCGTTAACAGTATAAAATACACCTGCCCACAACCTCAAACAGTCACACTCCAAACTCCACTGTGGTCAAGACCAAAGAGCTGTCGAAGGACACCAGAAACAAAATTGTAGACCTGCACCAGGCTGGGAAGACTGAATCTGCAATAGGCAAGCAGCTTGGTGTGAAGAAATCTACTGTGGGAACAATAATCAGAAAATGGGAGACCTACAAGACCACTGCTAATCTCCCTCGATCAGGGGCTCCACGCAAGATCTCAGCCCGTGGGGTCAAAATGATCACAAGAACGGTAAGCAAAAATCCTAGAACCACACGGGGGGACCTAGTGAATGACCTGCAGAAAGCTGGGACCAACGTTACAAAGGCTACCATTAGTAACACACTACGCCGCCAGAGACTCAGATCTTGCAGTGCCAGACGTGTTCCCCTGCTTAAGCCAGTACATATCCGGGCGCGTCTGAAGTTTGCTAGAGAGCATTTGGATGTTCCGGAAGAGTATTGGGACAATGTCTTATGGTCAGATGAAACCAAAGTAGAACTGTTTGGTACAAACACAACTCGTTGTGTTTGGAGGAGAGTGAATGCTGAGTGGCATCCAAAGAACACCATACCAACTGTGAAGCATGGGGGTGGCAACATCATGCTTTAGGGCTGTTTCTCTGCAAAGGGACTAGGATGACTGGTCCGTGTACATGAAAGAATGAATGGTGCCATGTATTGTGAGATTTTGAGTGCAAACCTCCTTCCATCAGCAAGGGCATTGAAGATGAAACGTGGCTGGGTCTTTCAGCATGACAATGATCCCAAGCACACTGCCAGGGCAACAAAGGAGTGGCTTCGTAAAAAGCATTTCAAGGTCCTGGAGTGGCCTAGCCAGTCTCCAGATCTCAACCCCATAGAAATCCTTTGGAGGGAGTTGAAAGTCTGTGTTGCCCGCCGACAGCCCCAAAACATCACTGCTGTAGAGGAGATCTGCATGGAGGAATGGGCCAACATACCAGCAACGGTGTGTGCCAACCTTGTGAAGACTTACAGAAAACGTTTGACCTCCGTCATTGCCAACAAAGGATATATAACAAAGTATTGAGATGAACTTTTGTTATTGACCAAATACTTATTTTCCACCATTATTTGCAAATAAATTCTTTAAAAATCAGACATTGTGATTTTCTGAATTTTCTCATTTTGTCTCTCATAGTTGAGGTCTACCTATGATGTCAATTACAGGCCTCTCTCATCTTTTTAAGTGGGAGAACTTGCACAATTGGTGACTGACTAAGTACTTTTTTCCCCACTGTATATAAAAGTTGTATTGTTTATTATCATTATTATTATTATTATTAATATTATTATTAACACAATTTCCAATTAAAGTAGTTTTAAAGTAGAGATTTTCTTTTCAATATGAAAATATTTGCCAATCTGAAAATAAATAAATAATAAAGCTAGTTGATATTAAAATATCTACTGTTAGACAATGTTCAGTCCTCCTGCTGTGTCCGACATTTAAAACTCGATGCTTCTAGACCTTCCTAAATATTTGGTCTACTTGATTTTAGGACTGATAAGTGTATTTATATTGGTGTTTAGGCATTTTTAGGCTGTAGTCAATCATTTGATGTTCACTCTCTCCCTCTATCTCCATTTGGGAATCAAATAGACCAATAGTTTCATATAGGTTCACATGCATATAGACCAATAGTGTCTGTGAAAAGGCAAAACTAAAATAGATGCATATAAATAAGAGCAAGCACTGACATGCAATTGACATGCAATCCTGGACATTTTACACATTTTTATATATGTATTTACAAACTCCCAGCATGCCAAAGAGTAAAATATACAAGTGTGGTTGGTGGTGGCGCAACAGATAATACCACTACCTGCCACTGAGCTACCACACCATGTGGAAGACCAGGGTTCGATTCCCGGTCTGGGTGACTATGCTGCGCTACACCAATAAGAGTCCTTGGGCAAGACTCCTAACACTCCATTGGCCCTCCTCTGTAATACGAGTAACCTTGTAAGTAGCTCTGGATAAGAGCGTCAGCTAAACGCCATAAATGTAAATGTAAGTGCTGTTATTATGTACTGGTGTGTACAGGGCCTTTTTGAGCACTGGCTAGCCATTGTACAGGACAGTATGCAATGCTCATTTGCATCAAAAATATGAAAGCTGCTTTATAATTAGTAAAAACAAACAACCAAAAGCATATGATTAATCAGGTGGTACAAGCAGTGTGTCCTCTTAAAATCTCAATAAAACCTACTTAGGGTGTTTTACCCAAAACTAAATATAAAAGCTTTTCTAATGCTGACAGATGGCTATAACAGTATCATTATAGTTGCAATCGAAACCTTCAGTGCGAATTAGATTTATAAGCAAAATTTACAAACTTACAGCTGCAGTTAACAGCTGCAATTAACATCTCTGCGAGTGTTCATCCCTCTTGGTCTGGCCGTACACGCCTTGACAGAGTTTCTCTGAATTCAACACAAAATGTTACTTTTAATGACAACTGCAGTCTCAGAATTATTCAACACCTCCTGAATAGAATCCCTCATAAGAGCCCACATTTGCTAAACAAGGACTTCATTAGTTGTATTAGATGAGTTTCAGATTACACACATCAAATACCTGGGCTGGGGGGTTGTTGACTGTGATGTTTGATTGTTAGAGACACAGCTGGACATAACATGCCTGTTTACTAACACCAAAAGCAGAAGAAACATCCACAGAAGATTTGAGATTCTGTTATGTGAAAGGAAACAATACTGGAAATTTCCAGGCCTATGGATCAAAGGTATGTCTGTATATCACTTTGCCTTAAGATTTATTACTGGTGACCCCTACTGCACACATCGCTGTTCAATGAATTAAAAAAAGGCTGGTTGGTCATCTCTTGCTGTGCGTCGAGAAACACTAGATTATTTTTTATTTTTAAGACACTTACTTAATCCTTAAGTGTAGCAGTAGTTTATGTGTAGTAAAGGTTTTAGTGGCATGATAAAAATAGTACAAGGCCCCTCACAGTTAGATCTAATTTAACATAATTCATAGGGCGACGTCTCACATCAGACTGAGACCTGCATATTTGCAGTTGAATTTACAACCTAAAGATCTATCTATATCTATTTTCTAGTTATTAATGTTGACATGGTTGGGCTCCTGAATGGCAAAAACATTGACGCACTGGCCCTACTGTAATCAGATCACAAGTTCAATGCCTGGCAATGACATACTTGGTCTCTGGGTGGCTAGAATGGCCCTACTTCTCTTTGCTTGTGATGGGAAAACCTAACTAGTGGGTGGGACTGGTAACGACTTTGCTGGACGGACAGAGAAAAGAAGATTAGGGAAAGGCCTTAGACTGGGTTTATTAACAACTTAATGTAGAAAGGCTTATTACACACTAAGGTGTATGCCTCAATAACTACAGGGACTTTTGTGCAAAGTGGGGTGGGGTTATTCTTTGATAACAGACGTTTGTAATAACACTATAGAACACTTTATAAAACAACTATAGGTTGTTTAAGGGGTTAAAGACTGCAGGATCAATCTGCAGTGCATATTCTAACGGTACTGAATCTTTGTGACTCTAAGTGCAACACCGTCATGTGTAAGATTCTCAGTTGTTGAATCTTCATCCCATTCAGTCTTGAATGGAGAATGGAGAGAATGGAGAGTTGCCAAACTGATGATAGTGCGTAAACTGAATTAGAACAAACTACTATTACTACTGTAATTTTTATCATTAATGTTTAAATAGTTCTGACCAGAGGAGGATGGGTCCCCTTTGTGAGTCTTGGTTCCTCCCAAGGTTTCTTCCTCCAGCTCTGAGGGAGTTTTTCCTTGCCACTGTCGCCGTTGGCTTGCTCACGGGGGGTCTTTGATCCTTCATGTTATTTCTTCTTTCTTCTCTGTCTCGGTCCTTTATTAAGTACTAATTATGTAAAGCTGCAGTTGTAACAGTTGTAAAAAGCGTTATACAAATAAATCTATCTCCACTTCTTTCAGCTATGCTTGTATGTTTAAAGAATGCTTTGGAGAACGGTTGCCCATATTGTGTAATAAAACCAAGTATGCACAAAAGACAGCATGAATTATTGAGATGCAACTTGTAAACCTCGTAATATGATACGTGTGGCATGGTACTGTATGCACAGGCGAACCGCAAAGTACCAGTTCACTTCATTCATGCAACTTCAGCCAAGCCAACAGTAATTAAGACACTGTAATGAAGGCAGGCCTGACTGTGACCACAAGATATGGTCTAAACCTAGTCATGTTTAGTTATGCAGTAGCAGTTATGAGGAGTGTGTTCTAAAATTGCACTTTAGAACACCAGTCCATTGTACCAACGGGACACACTGTGTTTTCCAGACGAGATTGGGGATAGTATATCATCAAGATAGAGTGCAAACATTTGCTGGCGTCCGCTGCGGCATAAATTATGCACCATGCTATCTCCTGAACGTTAAAAAGGATGCGGATCCATGTGGGCCATCAATTCTTAATCCGAAGCCTGTTTGGTGCACTGCCGAGAGTGGTCCACTTCAGTCTGTGGAGCACTTTAAAATTCACAATGGAGTGCATGTTTTTTATGCTTCAGGTGACCATGAGCGTAACACCATCAATGTTTTAAATAAACAATCATATTTAAAGAAACTTAAGGATTACTCACAGTAGCACCATTCTAAATCTTTTTTCAATCATTGTTCTTCAGCAGTCTCTGCTTGTCTTCAACAACTAAATGGGAGAAGAGTGTTATTGCCACTCAATGTTTGATGTGATTTTACCCATTTTCTCCACATTTTGGACCCATTTTAGCCCACCTATACATACCCCTCCCATTACATGCAATGCTCCAGACACAGGGGGGGGTGAAGGCCGCCACACGCCTCCTCCAACACGTGCACAGTCAGCCAGCACCTCTTTTTCCGAACTGCCGCCGATGCGATATCACCGGGCAACCAACATGCTTGGAGGAAAGCACCAGCAGACTCCAGTGTCAGCCAGCATTGCATGGAAGTGATGTGGGGAGAAAGCCCACTCTGGAGAGAGCAAGGCCAACTGCGCTGTCTCGGGGCCCAGGCTGCCGATAGCCATCAGAACGGCCAGTTGTGCTAGCCTACTCTCGCTGACTTTGCTGTGTTTAAATTACCCAGTGCTAAATACCTTTTTTCTGTGCAGTATTATGTTTTGTACCATGTACCATCATATCGCCCAGCCCTAATTCAAAATGTTGAGAGCTATAATTGTTTACTTCAAAGACTAGCATATAAGAAAAGGTTCTCCAATAGATAACTCTGTAACACCATAAAACCCAACAATCAGATTTTGAGAAAAAGTATGGTTAAGTACATAAGTGTCCCTATACAGCAAAGTTGCAGCTGCCTAATGTAAAAACACCCAACAAGACATTTTCTATTTTCAATTAAACACAGGAAACCTAAACCTGCTAACCTAAACCTGCTCTGATCAAATGACAGGACTAAACTGTAGAATACTACTACTTACTGGTTAATTAATGACATTCATATGGTAAATGTAATTTGGTGTCAGGCAATCGTCCATAGTAATATTAGTTTAAATAAAAAATTAAATGGTAAGTTACTATGTTTCAAAGCAGGGGTGTCCAATCTTATCCGCAAAGGGCGGGAGTGACTGCATGTTCTCATTCTAAGCAACCAGCAGCACACTTGATTCCACTGGTTTAATAAATTAGCCTGCCCTCAAACAACTGATCACACCTGGCTGGAATGACAACCTGCAGCCACACCGACCCTTAACTCCGCTATATGTAAAACTGCACTTGAATTTTACTGTATTTGTCCACTCTACACGCCCTGACGGTCCATGCTGGTATATGTTTTTCCTGCTTTTGGTTCTACCTTGTATTGAAAAATTGCTGTTTTTTTCTGAAAACTCTATGTGTGTACCTTTGAAAGACGACAGTTTTTGCAGCTCTCTGTTTGTGCTGATGGGGAAGCAGGAAATGCTCTGCCTCTTGTCTTTCTTCAGTGCAGCCTGCGAGGAAGACTTCTTCACCCGCAGCAGTTGGGCAGCGGGGGGCGCACTGCAGTTTCTCTTATTAGAGCCCTGTGGAAACAAAAGTCACAGAGAGCAGGTTTCCTTTACAGTTCCTGTCCAAGGAAGAGGTGGATCGCCTGTCGCCCTAATTGCTCCCGGAGGCCGCAGGGCTGAGGGGGCATGGATAAGGGTTGTGTTCCTGCGTGAAGATCAGGTGTTTTGTAGTGGAGCAATCTGAGCAGATAGGACTTGGTTAGCATAATCGGTTGAATGTGCCACTAGAGCATTGCGTAATTGATTACTGCCTCCTGCCTGCCTTAATGCAAATAATTCCATGTGACCAGAGTGAAACTAGACTGCCTTGAAAGTAGACTTTAGCCCTTGTTTAAAGTGAGGAAGGTAAGACATCACTAAGTATATAACATATATCTAAAAGTATATACTGACTTTGTCTTTTGGATCCTAGCCGATACAAACAAGCTAATTTTCTGAGTAAACAGTGAAGCACTTTGAAGTCACTCTGGATAAGATGCTAAAGGAAATGGAAATCCTTCACACTCAGAAAATATTTTTTACAAATAAAAAATGTATTTGATAATTAAGATTAAACACTCTTTACACAGCAGTACAACATAATTCAACTTCAGCATTTTAACCCATCCATAGCAGTAAACATGCTTACTCTCACTAGCAATTAGGCCAATGAGAACACTCCCGGACTCTTGGTGGACAGCCACCACAGCACCCTGGGAGCCATTCAGGGTTAGGTACCTTGGTGAAGGGCACTTCATGCTGGACCTGTGGCTCAAATCGGCAAACTGCCAGTCCCAACCCAAAAGAATTACATTGGTGGGTTCCCTTACAGTATACTATTTTACACCAAATATTTTATTGATATCTCGATTCCTTAATAATGCAGAGATTTCAAGAAATCTGTGAAATTCCTCTTTAATATCCATTAATGGCTCATTTAACTAGTACTGCTCTGAATGAGCGGATCTGAATGCCAAAAGCAGATTGCATTCAATGGCATCTACGCAGGCTCACCACTAGCCTTTTAACTAGTCACACAGTACTGCTTCAGTTCAGTGAATTAAAACATGCAGAACAAATAACCTCTTTAGTGAACAACTTTCTTTCTGTTTCTGTAGAACAACACTACAACATTAAGTGCTCGTCTCTGGCTCGAACAACCTGTCCTTTTAAATTCTACCAATGACCAAATCTTCTTGTACTTGTTATTACTTTAAAAAATCTGCCTTAAATGTACAATACATTACTTACATCTTCATGTGAAAATAAGAACAATTTCAGCTACCTCATTCTCAGAGTCTTGGCTGTTTTGGTGTTTGCCCCCACTTTTAGTGGATCTCACAGACTTTGATGACTCCTGAGTATACAGAAAATAGTTCTTAAGAACACAATAAAATAAAAAGAGGAAGGCTGGCATTCATAGATACAGACAAGATCAATAAATAGATATATTTCTATGAATTAACTTTACTACCTTGTCTTTTTTCGACTTGTTCGGCATTGTCTTGGTCCATGCAGTCCTGTGCTACCCCCTAGATAAGCCACTTATTCAGCACTCCCTCACACAGACACAACACACCAGGCTCCTGCACACGCTGGACAGCCAGAGCTGTCCTTGGTCCGGGTCCCTCTGATTGGTTGATCTCGGTCATGTGACCTGCAGACTCTCAGCTTTGGCCTAGCGCTGCCAGGTGCACATTTAAGTGGCCTGTGGGAAACCATTCAAATACAACTCTGTGGCCTTATTTGTACTTCTGGTCTACGTTAGTTTAGCAAATGACATTGGCAGGGTACCAGTAAACAGAGACCATCATCCACACCAAGCCGCCTAACCCGATATAAGATTTAGGCCCTAGCAAGGGATGTTACAGATGCCCCCTAGCGAAAGCCCGGAGGAAAACCAGCTCAATAAAACATCTATGTCCAAGTGCGACAGACTACATAAAGCACACAAACATAATCACTCAATCAATCAGTTTATATTATATATAATACAAAAAAAGTCTAACATGGTTTTCAATACATGCTACCTAGGGTGACTCGCACTGCAGTCAACTGCGGTAGCAAGGGTGTGGCGTGTACTTTTGTTCTCAGTGGTTTGTGGGTAATGTAGTGCCTCAACCCTCAACAACTGTTTCTATAGTCTTTCTTGGAACTACACATCCCACAAGTCTTTGTACGAATAAAGTCACAGGACGGGCCGGACGCCTTGTACTTCTCCTTTGCGGCCACAGTAGGTTGATGTGGCGGAGGTTGCGTTAGTGCGGTTTTTCTTTGTTTGTCTGATTGCTAGCGGCTCGTTCAGCGGCGAAACATGTCCGACGGAGGTGGAGGTGAGGAGAGTGGCGGCACGATGGAGGTGTCTGCTGCCGTGCAGACGGTGGCGGACGCGTCGGTGCTGCAGAAGCATATTCGGAAACTGGTGCCTCTGCTGCTGGAAGATGGCGGCGAGGTGCCGGCCTCTCTTGAAACCGCCCTGGAAGAGAAGAGCTCTGTGGAACAGATGAGAAAATTCCTGGCCGATCCCCAGATTCACACCATTTTAGTAGAGCGAAGCTGCCTAAAAGGTCGGTGAAGCTGTTTTTATTTATTTAACGCATTTCGTCGTTCAGTATGCGTCAGATCGCCGCCAGTCGTCAGTGACCATAGCTAACTAGCTGAGCTGTTTCATCAACCGGCTGTCTCCTCGCATCCACATCTGTCTTATTGCTACTAGCTCCTTTTTTACACTGTTAAGAGCAAAAAGAGCAAAAACATCCTCACTTCACTCAGATCTAATCGAGTTTGTTTAAACTTTGTAAGCTAGAGGAAATTTTTGCAGACGCCCTTTTTATGAAGCTGCGTTAGGTTAACACCTGCTTTGGCGCAGACAGTGGCGCTAACTTCAACATTGCATTGCATTGCTAGCTACCTGACCCCAACCTTGCTTCAGCTTTGTAGCTTAATTAGATGGTCAATTGCTTGAATATTTTATAGATCCACCTGGTAGCGTGTTCTGATGAGACAGGGAATACACTGATCAGCAGTAGAGTGGTTGACACCCCTCCTGTAGGCAGTGGATCATGCGGTAACTCATGTCTCGCTTGTGAGCTAGCCAGCCAAGGCGTGTCCCCCAAGCTCTAGTCCATCACAGGAGACCAGAAAAATGGCTTGTCCATAGGGATGGTTATAGTATTTTTTTTTCTTGTTTGTTTTTTGGCTCAGGTCTCAGAGATTGGACTTTTTTTTCCCCTGTGCAACCTACTTTGATCCGCAGTGCAGGATCGGCCTGCAGATCATTTGGTCTACAGCAGTGAGGCATGACATGGCAAGTTACTGTTGTAGCAGGGTGTCGTCACTCTGCCATTGTGTACCACACTGCTCAGGCCTTCTTTAATAAACACTAGTCACCTTACAGCTGGTCGAAGGGCATTTTTAAAGTTTCTACTTAACTTTTATGGTAGGTGTTGGGTGTTGTCCACTGCTGCCAGGTCATGTTTAGCATCAGTGAGGTGAAGCTAGTTGCAGCCTGCCTGGCCCTTGCCCCCTGGCTTGTGGCTCTGTGCTTCAGCAGATTGACCAGGCCTTGCTCTCATTTGCTCAGAAGTCGTGATGACTTTATGTATAAGGTTAATTTTAATGCTTGCATTTAATAAAACCAGGATTTTCTGCACTTCTTCAAGCCTTTACGGTCGTTGTTTGGTAGTGATTAATGTGAGTGGGTGACCTGAGGCTTATGTGCCTGGTGTAGCTGAGATGTGGGTGAGGGTAGCTCTCCTTACAGCCTCCTGAGGTGGCAAGGTGGTTGCTTGTAGCTTATATGTAAGGAGATTAAGCTTATGTATGGGAGAGTATTTGGATAGCAGTTTTTTAATCTTACGCTGTTGGTGCATTTTGTCTATGTGTCAAAATATTGTGATAAATATTGTATATAGTTCAAAATGTCTTTAAATATTAAGATATAATTTTAAATTTTTTCCATATCGCCCAGCTCGTACTGTTGACTAGGCCTGTCACGATAATTACATCATTGTCTTGTGTACAGTCCATGTCAGTACAGGGACATGACCTCAGTCATTTTTGCTGATTTCAATATCGTCTATTGTGTTTAACTTTATATATATAATTTTTTTTCCTCAATTCCTCAACTTTTAATTTAGTTTCTGATTTATTTTTAATAAATAAAGTATTGCTCTTTAAATGTGTGTAATTGCATTATGCTATTTTATGATCATTATTTCAGTATTATTACAGTAATTTATTGGAATTATTCCTGTATTAATACATCATCCAATGAATAGTTAATTGTGACAGACCTAGTATTGACCAATTAAAGACAATTCTCAGTGCTGTAAAAAAAAAAAGTATTTACCCCTCTGCTTCTGTCTTCTGTTTTTGCATATTTGCTCATCCACCAACTATATTACTTATAAATAATAGAAGATAAAGACAACACGGGTATACACATGATGCAGCTTTTAAGTAATCATTCCATGTATTGATTACAGAGTTATCCAAAGCTTGCTTATCCCGTTGCTCCCTTAGGCACTAAATTAACCAGTTAGCCAGATTCAATCAACATTTTTCTCAGTTCCACGAGTTACACCCAGGCATGTTTAGTCAGACCTGTTGAGTCCTATTCTTAACATCTGTTTAATAGAACCTGGCAGTGTGAAGCTGGCTAGACCATCATACATAGGAGCATATGCAGAGTTCAAAAGAGATATACAGATGTGAAATTAAGTGCAGTTGGGTCATGCATCAAGACAATGACCTGAAGCACCCTTCTGAAGCAAGTCCACTTCTTCCATGGCCGTGCACCATTGAGGTGCTGTAGCCAGACCTTAAACAAGCAGTTCATGGGTCCTCCAATGTAGCCAAATTAAAACAATTCTGCAAAGATGAGTGGGCCAACATTGAGTCCATCATAAACCTTATTAATGCCAAGGGTGGCACGACCGGTTATAAGGTTTTGAAGGTGTGTAATTATTTCTTTTTGATCATTTAAGATGCATTGTGTTTGATGGTGTTATTTTATTATTAGTTGAATTATCGGAAACATGGAACAAATACAAAAAAATAGACGAAATATTAAAGGGGTGAAAACTTTTTCACAGCTGTGTAAGGATGATTAACTTTATCTCTAATGTATTTTAATCTGCATTTGCAGAAAAATGACTTTTATTTTAACTCTTTAGTAATGTTGGCCAGTAGCTGTAGTATTTTGTTTGTCATGATCATTTTTATTTAATTATTTAGTTATTGCACAGAATTGATCTTTATACTACTTTATTCTTTGGTGTTGTCCAGAGGATGTTGGAGATGAAGGAGAGGAGGAGAAAGAGTGCATCTCCTATACCATCAGCATCGATATTCACTATGGGATTAAATCCAACAGGTAAAACCTTTTACTACAAACAGCTATGATGGCCTTCGCTGATGACTCGCTGATTATTTTATGGCCAAATGCTATAATTTGAGACATTCTGTTGTGTGCATCATGCTGAGCTAATGTCTAATATTCAGAAATCTTCCAGACTGACTTCAGACTGTACTTTTTTTTTAGCTTGGCTTTCATAAAGAGGACCGGGGTCATTGATGCGGACAAGCCCATTTCAACCCAAGTCCGGGTTCTGACCCTCAGTGAAGATTCTCCCTATGAGACGTTGCATTCTTTCATCAGCAATGCCGTGGCGCCCTTCTTCAAGTCCTATATCCGGGAGTCTGGCAAAGCCGACAGGTATGGACAGGATTTCAACAGAACCAAATAAAGAATCGATAGTTCAGTCAAAATTGGCATTCAAATAAATCTCAGAAGAAAATATGGGACTTTTAATAGATGATTAGCAATTGTAGATGATGTGGCTCGCGCCACTTAGATGTTTTTACCTTACAGTGTTTTGGCACAGTGTTTCTCATCTGTGGCGCAACAGCCTTTAGACAATTACAGCATTTTTTCTTTGTCCTGCAATATAAGTTCATCACTGCCCTCTGATGGATTATACATTTTTAGGATATTCTGTTTACCACCACAATCAATGTTACAATGTAATAACCAACTGTTATTCCATGTCCTCTAAGATACATCTGTGCCACGAATCTAATGGCTTTTGAAGTTTCACAAAGCATAGTAAAGTGTTATGGGCTCATTTTTTACATTTTTAAACCTTTTGATTTCACAGCCTTATTAAGAGACCATATTCGGAGGCACAGTACCACCTATAGGAATTGTTTACGCATCTTGTTGTTCCTGTGCATCAGTTAATCTGAGTCATGTTACTTCTCCGTCATTTAGGGATGGAGACAAGATGGCTCCTTCTGTGGAGAAAAAGATTGCTGAACTTGAGATGGGATTGCTACACTTGCAGCAGAACATCGAGATTCCAGAGATCAGTCTCCTTATTCATCCCATCATTACCAACATTGCCAAGCAGTGCTACGAACGGGGAGAGAAGCCCAAGGTTACGGACTTTGGCGATAAAGTCGAGGACCCCACCTTCCTGAACCAGTTGCAGTCAGGTGTTAACCGCTGGATTAGGGAAATCCAGAAGGTACAGAGTTATTTGTTTATTTATTTATTCATTCTTAAGTCTTTCTCACACGTCTTCAGATTCTTTAGCAAAAGGACAAAGCTTAAAATGCAATGTCTTATTATTTTGATAGGTGACCAAACTGGATAGAGACCCTGCATCTGGGACAGCACTGCAGGAAATCAGCTTCTGGCTTAACCTTGAGCGCGCCCTCAATCGCATTCAAGAGAAGAGGGAGAGTCCAGAGGTCTTGCTTACTTTGGACATTCTTAAGCATGGCAAAAGATTCCATGCCACCGTCAGTTTTGATACAGACACTGGTAAGGCTCCATTATGAAAGTCGTTTAAGGGGTTGACTGATATTTTCCAGGGCTGAAATTTGGACATTTTCCCCTTGGTTTGGGCAGACACATTTTGACTGATGTAAATACAGTATATGCAATACAGGACCAAAACAACCACACTGAGAGCCTTGAGAGGAGGTGGTCTCTGTGCAGTGCTCTGCAGTGGTTTATTTCTAATTAACATGATCTGAGCCTCCGTCCCACCTACCTTATCAGGTGTATTTGAGAGTTTCAACTAAACAGCACCTGTATCCTTATGTGCATTGCATTTCATCTGGTATATTGCCCAGATAAATACAACAGCTGTGAAAAAAGGATGATCTCTGCCATTTCCATGTTAAAATGCAGTAGTCTGGAACACAGGACCCTCTTTCTGTATTTCCTTTTTTGCTCCCATCTCAAAGGAGGGTATGGAGCTCTGGGCAGCTGCTATAAAGTGTTTACTTTCTAACTACTGCGCCGGACAGTTCTCCTGTGGTTTTTGTGATGCATTTTGGTGTGTTTGAATTTTTTTTCCCCCCTGTGTGAAAAGCAAACCAAACTAAAGGGTTTTCCTTTCAGGATAGTTATAGAATTCCATGCGTGAATATTTCTTCTCAGGTCTGAAGCAAGCTGTGGAGACGGTGAACGACTACAATCCTCTGATGAAGGACTTCCCACTCAACGACCTCTTGTCAGCCACTGAACTGGACAAAATTCGTCAGGCCTTGGTAGCCATCTTTACACACCTTCGCAAGATTCGAAACACAAAGTATCCCATTCAGCGAGCTCTGCGTCTGGTTGAGGCCATTTCTCGTGACCTTAGCTCCCAGCTCCTCAAAGTCCTGGGAACACGCAAGCTTATGCACGTGGCCTATGAAGAATTTGAGAAGGTACTGATTATCATCTTCATCAACAGTGAAATCCCATTTTGATTTTTACGTTCACTTGTGTGGGTAACTTCTATCTGAACATTCTCAATGTTCTTTCACCAGGTGATGGTGGCTTGCTTTGAGGTGTTCCAGACCTGGGAGGATGAATATGAGAAACTGCAAGTGCTGCTGAGGGACATTGTGAAGAGAAAGAGGGAGGAGAACCTTAAGATGGTGTGGCGCCTGAGCCCGGCACATAGAAAGCTGCAGGCCCGCTTGGATCATATGAGACGCTTCAGGAGACAGCATGAACAGCTGAGAGCTGTAATTGTTCGTGTTCTGAGACCTCAGGTACTGCATACGGTTTAGTAACATTCAAATAGTCAGCATGTTTGGTGTCTTGTGCAAGATTACTGTAAAGCTGCTATGTGTTGGTGTCTTTTGTAACTGAGTAAGGTTCGATACCAATGTTATCTTGTAATTGCTTTTTTTTTCTATATAAAAACTCTCCATTTTTCACCTTGTATGTTCTGTTTGCAGGTATCTGCTGTTCCCCAACATGCACAGGGGGAAGCTGTCGAGCCACCTGACATGAAAGTGGCTGAGGTCCTCTTTGATGCTGCTGATGCAAACGCTATTGAAGAAGTCAACTTGGCCTATGAGAATGTTAAGGAAGTAGATGGGTTGGATGTCTCAAAGGAGGGTATGGAGGCCTGGGAGGCTGCAATGAAGCGCTATGATGAGCGCATTGACCGTGTGGAAACCCGCATCACCGCCCGTCTCCGTGACCAACTAGGCACTGCCAAAAATGCCAATGAAATGTTCCGCATTTTCTCCCGCTTCAACGCCCTCTTTGTGCGGCCACACATCCGTGGAGCCATCCGTGAGTATCAGACCCAGCTAATTCAGCGCGTGAAGGATGACATAGAGTCATTGCACGACAAGTTTAAAGTGCAGTACCCACAGAGCCAGTCTTGCAAGATGAGTCATGTGCGTGACCTGCCTCCAGTCTCTGGCTCAATCATCTGGGCTAAACAGATTGACCGACAGCTAACTGCCTACATGAAGCGTGTAGAGGATGTTCTCGGAAAAGGCTGGGAGAACCACGTAGAGGGTCTGAAGCTTAAGCAGGATGGCGACAGCTTCCGGGCCAAGCTGAACACTCAAGAGATTTTTGATGACTGGGCCCGCAAAGTGCAACAACGCAACCTCGGCGTTTCGGGGCGCATCTTCACCATCGAAAGCAGCCGTGCCCGTGGACGCACGGGAAGCATGCTGAAACTGAAGGTTAACTTTTTGCCAGAGATCATCACACTCTCAAAAGAGGTCCGTAATCTGAAGTGGCTTAGTTTCCGTGTGCCCTTGGCTATAGTGAACAAAGCGCATCAGGCTAACCAGCTCTATCCCTTCGCCATCTCTCTCATCGAGAGCGTACGCACCTATGAGCGCACTTGTGAAAAGGTGGAGGAGAGGATCTCCATTGCACCATTGGTGGCTGGTTTGAAGAAGGAGGTTCAGGTCTTGGTCACAGAAGGCATTGCTCTGGTCTGGGAATCCTACAAACTTGATCCCTATGTCCAGCGTCTTGCTGAAACAGTCTTCAACTTCCAAGAGAAGGTTTGTTTGTTCTGCAACATGAGTTGACAATGCTCCCTTTTTAAAGCAACCAAGTGTTCAACCGTTTGCTATTTTACCTATAGGTGGATGATCTTCTTTTGATCGAAGAGAAGATAGATTTGGAGGTCCGCTCTCTTGAGACTTGCATGTACGACCACAAGACCTTCTCAGAAATCCTCAACCGCGTCCAGAAGGCTGTTGATGACCTGAATCTGCATTCTTATTCCAATCTGCCCATCTGGGTCAACAAACTAGACATTGAGGTGTGATTCCTGGCTGGTTACATGACCATGACTCATTGTTTTCAAATATGTGTCAAACATAGTTTTTATTGATTTTCTCTATCTCACAGATTGAGCGCATTCTCGGAGTACGTCTCCAGGCTGGCCTTAGGGCTTGGACACAGGTTCTTAGAGGACAGATGGAGGACAAAGCAGATGTTGATATGGACACTGAAGCACCCCAAGTCAGCCACAAGCCTGGAGGAGAACCAAAGATCAAGGTCCTTTTAGATTTTGTTCTAAATGATAGCTTCTATAACATTTACTACACTATCCTCCTCATACTAGCACACTTAAACCCTGTTTTTATCATACAGAATGTTGTCCATGAACTGAGAATTACAAATCAAGTTATCTACCTGAATCCTCCAATTGAAGACTGCCGGTACAAGCTTTACCAGGAAATGTTTGCCTGGAAAATGGTCATTCTCTCTCTGCCAAGGATCCAGAGTCAAAGATACCAGGTTAGCAGAAATGTGCCTTTTCTAGTAAGTGTATGTTTTTAGGTGAAAGAATGAACTGAAATTTTCCTCCATTAACACAGGTTGGTGTCCACTATGAGCTGTCTGAGGAGGAAAAGTTCTACCGGAATGCTTTGACCCGAATGCCCGATGGTCCAGCAGCTCTGGAAGAGGCTTACAATGCTGTTAAGGAAAATGTCTCAGAGGTGGAGCAGTATGTCAAGGTAATGTCCATATGTTAAGCTACTGCAAGTTTGTCTTGCATGTAATGCAAATGAGCAGACAGCTTAAATCTCCAATTATTTGTAATCCTTTTGCAGGTTTGGCTGCAGTACCAGTGTTTGTGGGACATGCAGCCTGAGAATATCTATAACCGTTTGGGCGAAGACCTCAATAAGTGGCAGGCTCTGTTGGTGCAGATCCGCAAAGCCAGGGGAACTTTCGACAATGCTGAAACTAAAAAGGAGTTTGGTCCAGTGGTCATAGACTATGGCAAGGTAACTCCTAACCATATGGTGTTTATTGCCCTCTGTAATGTAGTTTTATGTGGAATTTTGGTGCATTCACGCTTTGTTTTTATCTTAAAAATTCAGGTCCAGTCAAAGGTGAACCTCAAGTATGATTCCTGGCATAAGGAAGTGCTCAGCAAGTTCGGACAGATGCTGGGAAATAACATGCAGGACTTCCATTCCCAGATATCCAAGGTAGATGAAGGTTCCAATTCTCCAACTTTTGTTGAATTGCTGAGTTTGTTTGTATATCTGAATTGTGTGTGTTTTCATGCTTCATTTAGTCCCGACAAGAGCTGGAGCAGCATTCGGTGGACACGGCCAGCACCTCTGATGCTGTTACCTTCATAACCTATGTACAGGCTCTTAAACGTAAGATCAAGCAGTTTGAAAAGCAGGTTGATGTGAGTATAGCTACATATTTGTTCTCATATTTCTTTTGAGATTATTTTTAATGACCTCTCTGGTTATTGGCACTGACTTTGATGTTGCTTTCGATGATCTTTAGCTCTTCCGCAATGGCCAGCGTCTGCTGGAGAAACAGCGCTTCCAGTTCCCTCCATCTTGGCTATACATTGACAATATAGAAGGTGAATGGGGGGCCTTCAGTGACATCATGAAACGCAAGGACACTGCCATCCAGCAGCAAGTGGCCAACCTGCAGATGAAGATTGTTCAGGAAGACCGCGCTGTAGAGAACCGCACCTCAGATCTGCTCACAGATTGGGAGAAGACCAAGCCAGTGGCTGTAAGTTTAGTCTGAATTGTGTGGGGATGGTTATCTCAATCTGAACGTTTTGATATAGTTTTGTTTTTCTCTTCACTTTTAGGGAAATCTTCGCCCAGAAGAAGCCCTCCAGTCCCTTACCATCTATGAAGGGAAGTTTGGGCGGCTAAAAGATGACAGGGAAAAGTGTGCCAAGGCTAAGGAAGCTCTAGAGTTGACGGACACTGGCCTTCTTAGTGGCAGTGAGGAGAGAGTACAGGTATGACCTGCTGACTGTCTTGCGCTGCCTGGTTAAGCGAGGTGTTCAAATGTCCGGTCTCCCTTCATACAAATGGTTTTCTTGTTTTTGTGGTTTTCCAGGTTGCACTGGAGGAGCTGCAGGATCTCAAGGGTGTGTGGTCGGAGCTGTCCAAGGTCTGGGAGCAGATTGATCAGATGAAGGAACAGCCATGGGTGTCTGTGCAGCCACGCAAGGTAACCGAGGATAACTTGTGCCGTCTTACTTCCAATCAGTGAGTCTCTTCCTGCAGACTAAACTCTTAATTTGCTTTTGTAGCTGCGTCAAAGTTTGGATGCACTCCTGAACCAGCTCAAGAACTTCCCAGCACGTCTACGGCAGTATGCCTCCTATGAATATGTACAGAGGCTGCTCAAAGGCTACCTGAAGGTTACAATATGTCTAATTCTGTCAATTAAATTGAAAATAGATAACAAGCACTCTGTTCTGGGTGGTTCTGAAAAGCACTGTGTTATAGCTCTGTTATAAATGTTCTGAAATCACAGGTAAATATGCTGGTAATTGAGCTGAAGTCAGAGGCTCTGAAAGACCGACACTGGAAGCAGTTAATGAAGCGCCTGCATGTGAACTGGGTGCTATCGGAGCTAACACTGGGGCAGATCTGGGATGTGGACCTGCAGAAAAATGAGATGGTGGTGAAGGATGTGCTGCTGGTGGCTCAGGGAGAGATGGCCTTGGAAGAGTTCCTGAAACAGGTCTTGAGTCTCTGAGTTTTTGTTTGTTTTATGTATATTACTTGTATTTGAATTGAATAATAAGATTTTCATTTTTTTCATTGTGTGTATTTTAATTCCTTTTTTTCTCCTCTTTGGCTGTACCTTACAGATTCGAGAAGTCTGGAACTCGTATGAGCTTGACTTGGTCAACTATCAGAACAAGTGTCGTCTCATCCGGGGATGGGATGATCTCTTTAACAAAGTCAAAGAACACATTAACAGCGTGTCAGCCATGAAGCTGTCTCCATACTACAAGGTGAGCTTTTCATTTGGAGAGTTGACAAATTTGTGAAGTAGGTACTGTTCCTATATTGGCATGTTTGATAAATGAGCAGTGCAAACTGGCTCTTCTAAATTCTTGTGTTTTTTTTTTTTTCTTTCTCGAAGGTATTCGAAGAGGATGCTCTGAGCTGGGAGGACAAGCTGAACCGCATCATGGCTCTATTCGACGTCTGGATAGACGTGCAGAGGCGCTGGGTCTATCTGGAAGGCATTTTTACCGGCAGTGCAGACATCAAACATCTACTTCCTGTGGAGACGCAACGTTTCCAGAGGTGAGCAGATCATTTGAGAAGTAGCCTGGATTAAATCGTAAGCCATCCAAAGTGCTGAAAAGCGCCTGAACTACAAACCGGATTCCAAAAAAGTTGGGACACTAAACAAATTGTGAATAAAAACTGAATGCAATGATGTGGAGATGGCAAATGTCAATATTTTATTCGTAATAGAACATAGATGACAGATCAAAAGTTTAATCTGAGTAAATGTAACATTTTAAAGGAGAAATATGTTGATTCAAAATTTCATGGCGTCAACAAATCCCAAAAAAGTTGGGACAAGTAGCAATAAGTGGCTGGAAAAAGGAAATTGAGCATATAACGAACAGCTGGAAGACCAATTAACACTAATTAGGTCAATTGACAACATGACTGGGTATAAAAAGAGCTTCTCAGTGTGTCAGTGTCTCTCTGAAGCCAAGATGGTAAGAGGATCACCAATTCCACCATTGTTGCACAGAAAGATAGTGCAGCAATACCAGAATGGTGTTACCCAGCGTAAAATAGCAAAGACTTTTAAGTTATCATCATCAACCGTGCTTAACATCATCAAAAGATTCAGAGAATCTGGAATAATCGCTGTGCGTAAGGGTCAAGGCCGTAAAACACTACTGGATGCTCATGATCTCCGGGCCCTTAAACGTCACTGCACCTCAAACAGGAATGCCACTGTCAAGGAAATAACAGAATGGGCTCAGGAATACTTCCAGAAATCATTGTCAGTGAGCACAATCCACCGTGCCATCCGCCGTTGCCAGCTGAAACTCTACAGTGCAAAGAGGAAGCCATTTCTAAGCAAGCTCCACAAGCTCAGACGTTTGCACTGGGCCAGGGGTCTTTTAAAATGGAGTGTGGCAAAATGAAAGACTGTTCTGTGGTCAGATGAGTCACGATTTGAAGTTCTTTATGGAACACTGGGACGCCATGTCATCCGGACCAGAGAGGACAGGGATAACCCAAGTTATCAACGCTCCGTTCAGAAGCCTGCATCACTGATGGTATGGGGTTGCATGAGTGCTTGTGGCATGGGCAGCTTGCATGTCTGGAAAGGCACCATTAATGCAGAGAACTGTGTTCAGGTTCTAGAACAACATATGCTCCCATCTAGACGTCATCTCTTTCAGGGAAGACCCTGCATTTTTCAACAAGATAATGCCAGACCACATTCTGCAGCAGTCACAACATCATGGTTACATAGGAGAAGGATCCAGGTACTGAAATGACCAGCCTGCAGTCCAGATCTTTCACCTATAGAGAACATTTGGCACATCATAAAGAGGAAGGTGCGACAAAGAAGGCCCAAGACGATTGAACAGTTAGAGACCTGTATTAGACATGAATGGGAGAGCATTCCTATTTCTAAACTTGAGAAACTGGTCTCCTCTGTACCCAGACGTCTGTTGAGTGTTGTAAGAAGAAGGGGGGATGCCACACAGTGGTAAAAATGGCCTTGTCCCAACTTTTTTGGGATTTGTTGACCCCATGAAATTTTGAATCAACATATTTCTCCTTTAAAATGTTACATTTACTCAGATTAAACTTTTGATCTGTCATCTCTGTTCTATTACGAATAAAATATTGACATTTGCCATCTCCACATCATTGCATTAAATTTTTATTCACAATTTGTTTAGTGTCCCAACTTTTTTGGAATCCGGTTTGTAAACATGTGCCATGTCTTTTTTTTTTTTTTTTTTTTCTTTTTTTTTATAGCATCAGCACAGAGTTTCTGGCTTTGATGAAGAAAGTGACCAAGTCCCCTCTTGTCATGGACGTCCTCAACATCCAGGGAGTTCAGAGGTCGCTGGAGAGGCTGGCAGACCTTCTGGGAAAGATCCAAAAGGCACTGGGAGAATATTTAGAGAGAGAGCGCTCATCCTTCCCCAGGTTAGGTGACCTTCAGTTTTGTTTTCTCACTAAAAAGCTAGAGACCCTCAGATTCAATGTCGCCTCCTTTGAGAAGTATGTAACTGAAGAAATCTGTGTGCCCAGGTTCTACTTTGTTGGTGATGAGGACTTGCTTGAGATCATTGGCAACAGCAAGAATGTGGCTAAACTACAGAAGCACTTTAAGAAGATGTTTGCTGGAGTAGCCAGCATCCTCCTGAATGAAGACAACACTGAGGTCCTGGGCATCTCATCTCGTGAGGGAGAGGAGGTAAAAATGCTTTTTAATAGTGGTAAAGAATTTTCAAGCTAGTCAGTCAGATGTGTTGGCATGATGAGATCAAATGCATCTTCTCAGAGGCACTAAACAGCATAGATTGTGTAAAGGCCAGTCTGGTGTGTTGTAGGTGTTCTACAAGACTCCTGTGTCCATTACGGAGCACCCAAAGATCAATGAGTGGCTGACCTTAGTGGAGAAAGAGATGCGTGTCACATTGGCTAAATTGCTGGCTGAAGCAGTCACCGAAGTGGGAGCCTTCAACAAGGGCACTGGCATTGATCTTGGCACCTACATAAACTGGATTGACAGATACCAGGTAATCAAAACAACAAACTACTGCATAGTTTTGTGATTTTGAAAGTAGGTGGAACTTTTGCTCACTAAGTCACTACTCACTATTTTTATTTATTTATTTTTAATCAACAGGCCCAGTTGGTGGTTCTGTCCTCTCAGATTGACTGGTCTGAGAACGTGGAGATGGCTCTGACCACCATCGCAGGAGGAGGCGACATGGCTCCTATGCAGGGTGTGCTGGCCAATGTGGAGGCTACATTGAACCTGCTGGCTGATACAGTGTTGATGGAACAGCCTCCTATCCGCAGAAAAAAGCTAGAGCATTTGGTGAGGACGGTGGATGTCTTGTCTACCACCATTTGACCTAATGCTCCATTTACATTAGTAGTACACTTACATTAGTAGTACACTACGTTGCCTTTTTAATTTTGAAAAATTCTTCTTTCTGTATTTATTTTTATTAATTTTTTTTTGTGTGTAGATCACAGAGCTCGTCCATCAGAGGGACGTGACCAGGACCCTAATCAAGAACAAGATTGTCAACCCAAAGTCGTTTGAGTGGCTAAGCCAGATGCGCTTCTACTTTGACCCTAAGCAGACTGACGTGCTGCAGCAGCTGTCAATTCAGATGGCCAACGCAAAGTTCAACTATGGCTTTGAGTACCTGGGCGTGCAGGAAAAGCTGGTGCAGACTCCACTTACAGACCGATGCTACCTTACCATGACCCAGGCTCTGGAGGCTCGTCTGGGAGGATCTCCCTTTGGTGAGCTTTTGGTGAACAGCTGTGATCCTTTTACCTTTTCCGTTCTACCTGTGAATAAATTCACTCTGAGCATTTGTTACCTGGCATTGATTGGATTGTTTCTGGAAATGCCTCTCCTGCTTTTCATTAGGTCCTGCTGGGACAGGAAAAACAGAGTCTGTCAAAGCTCTTGGCCACCAGCTTGGGCGTTTTGTCCTGGTCTTCAACTGTGACGAGACCTTTGACTTCCAGGTACTTGCTCTGTTCCAGCTGAAAGGGTTTCTCTCTTTGGTATTCTTATAAAATTGCACTGAATCCAATAACTTGACTGCTGTGACTTGGAATGTAACTGAAAGTCAATAGTCCTGTTAAGCTGAATCAAATGATTTATTAAATCAATTATTTGTGATTTTACTGAGCATACACATTTTTAATACACTTCTTTTATCAGCCGTAAGGACTCATTTCCTATTTTTACCATAAGCAACATTATGTAGCAAGTTTACCATAAAATAACCGGTCTAAAAACATTGTATTGTTTGTATTTATGGTGGTGTTGTAAAAGTGAATTACACTTCACAACTGTAGGGGAGCCCTTTTTGCAAAAATGCAAAAAATAACTTCCTGCATAACACTTCTTTAACAATGAAGAACTCTGCTTCCGTTTCTCTCATCAGGCAATGGGCCGCATCTTCGTTGGCTTGTGTCAGGTGGGGGCCTGGGGCTGCTTTGACGAGTTCAACCGACTGGAGGAAAGGATGCTGTCTGCTGTCTCCCAGCAGGTTCAGTACATCCAGGTGGCTCTGAGGGAGCATAGTAACCCCAATCGAGATCGCAGTATGTACCTTAAGAGTTTGAAAAATACACACAATGGGGAAAAAAAACACTTTTTTATTTTCTTTATTAAAACATTTTGGCTTATTTGATTTTGTTTAATGAATTCCAGGCACCCCAGTCACCACTGAACTGCTAAACAAACAGGTGAAGGTGAGCCCTGAAATGGCCATCTTCATCACCATGAACCCTGGTTACGCTGGTCGGTCCAATCTGCCTGATAACCTGAAGAAGCTGTTCCGCAGCCTTGCCATGACCAAACCAGACCGCCAACTCATCGCACAGGTCATGCTGTACTCGCAGGGCTTCCGGACTGCCGAGACCCTTGCCAAGAAGATTGTCCCCTTTTTCAAGTAATCCTATAACCTTGTGCAAGTTTCGATCTAAGTGTGGCTTTAAAGAGTGAAACTACACCAAACACCAATGAAACTACAACAGTCTGGTAGCTAGTTGTGTTCTTTTCATGGTGAATGACTTTACATAAAAAATAATGTCTGCTTTACAACAACAAGTCTCAGAATAGCAATGTCAGCACAAACAGGGGGCCTGTCTTAAAAACAGTGAACCCTGTGCTGTGTGCATGTAGTGCTTATGCATTCACCTTTACCTGAAGTGTTTCCCAAAACGGGTCATGCCGCACTGCACTGAGATCTGCCATGATCACTACTTTCAGTCTGACTGAATGAAAAGCTATGCATTAGGCTTGCAACAGTCCACAGCATTGTGTGAACCTGCTGGCCGGTTAACGGTTAATCCAGAAAAAGCACAAAAATATGCAGAGTAGTAACTTCATGGCTCTGTTTGGGTAGCGTCTTTTAGTAAATGACCCACCTATGATTACAATCAGTGGCCTTTCCCCCAGATCTCTGAAGGAGCAGGAAAAGGAGGTGGAACTAAAAGGACTCTGGTGTCGCTCTTTAAAATTTGCAGGATTAGATCCAGGGGCACATCATTAGCTAGTTGTGCATTGTTTTGCTAGTCTTTTTAGCCTTGTTGAATAAGATTGATTTCCAAACAATTAAACGCGAAATGTGTTTACTTTTAGATGGTTTGGATGATGATTTTAGAAATTGTAATTTGAGCTTGTGTACTTGACTGCTTCTAAAGATTCTTGCGTGTTTTCGCTCAGGCTGTGTGACGAGCAGCTCTCCTCTCAATCTCATTATGACTTTGGTCTGCGAGCGCTGAAGAGTGTGCTCATCAGTGCTGGAAATGTGAAGAGAGAGCGAATTCAGAAGATCAAGCGAGAGAAGTGCGAGCGTGGCGAGGATGTGGATGAGAACGAAATTGCAGAGAACCTTCCTGAACAGGAGGTAACAAAGAAAATGCTTGACCAATTTACTTATAGGACCTGAAATGTAGTTATTTGATGTAAATAGCGGCTCCCGAAGCGCACACACGCCTCAGTCATCTTTTGCTAGTTGTGCCACAAATGCTGTAACTTAAATGTACAAAAATTCTGTTGACCAGATTCTCATCCAGAGTGTGTGTGAGACCATGGTTCCCAAGCTGGTGGCGGAAGACATCCCACTCCTCTTCAGCCTGCTGTCGGATGTCTTCCCTGGTGTGCAGTACATGCGTGGGGAAATGACCGCTCTGAGGGAGGAGCTCAAGAAAGTCTGTGCTGAGATGTACCTCACCTACGGAGATGGTGATGATGTCGGCAGCATGTGGGTGGAGAAGGTAATCCCAATGCGTCCAGAGCTCTCGTTTCTTTCTCTGAGGTTTCTTGGAGGCTTATTGTGCACCCAAGTTTAAAAAGGCTTGTATTGTTGGTATGAGGGTGAATGTGGCTCATATTCAGTGTGATTGTACACCTTTTAAGTGTCAACTTTTTGTTAGGCAAATATTGTTGCATTGTTTTCATATAACCCATATAACCTATAAATGGCTCAAAATACAACCTAGCCTGTTGTAGTATCCAGTACCTTAAATAAATTAACTGTGTTCTGCTCACAGGTCCTCCAGCTGTACCAGATCACTCAGATCAACCACGGCCTGATGATGGTTGGCCCATCAGGCAGCGGGAAGACCATGGCCTGGCGTGTGCTGCTGAAAGCCCTGGAGAGATTAGAGGGTGTGGAAGGAGTGGCACACATCATTGACCCCAAAGCCATTATCAAGGACCACCTGTATGGAACCCTGGACCCAAACACCCGCGAGTGGACTGATGGGCTCTTCACCCATGTGCTCAGGAAGTGAGTTCATAACTCACAGCATGATGAATAAACCCTTTAAAATATGCTAGTTTGTTTTGGATAAACTTGTTATACTGATAAATTTAGAGATTTAATACAGAGTTTTGTTTTTATATCAGAATCATTGACAATGTCCGTGGAGAACTGCAGAAGAGGCAGTGGATTATCTTCGATGGTGATGTGGACCCTGAGTGGGTAGAGAACCTGAACTCTGTACTGGATGACAACAAACTGCTTACCCTGCCCAATGGAGAACGTCTCAGCTTGCCGCCCAACGTATGAAGAATTTGTTTTTGCCATTACAGTTAAACTAAAATTATAGTCCATATGGCCTGGAAAAAGTGGCAATGTCCCCTTAGCCTGATGGCCAATAAAATAATGGGGTATTAATCACTGTGGGTCTTTTGGTCAGACTATTCCTTTGACCACACAACAGAGTGTACTAGGCACTGATTCTCATTTGGACTGTAATTTCAGAAAAAAAAAAATCAGCCAGAGCCTTGTTTGTTCCACACAGGTACGCGTCATGTTTGAGGTGCAGGACCTGAAGTATGCCACACTGGCAACTGTCTCCCGCTGTGGCATGGTGTGGTTCAGTGAGGATGTCCTCAGTACCGACATGATCTTCAACAACTTCCTGGCCCGCATTCGTAGCATCCCGCTGGATGAGGGTGAGGATGAAGCTCAGCGCATGCGCAAGGGAACTGAAGATGAGGGAGAGGAAACTGCTTCCCCCATGCTGCAGGTATTCAGATATTCCTTCCGTACAAACAACAAATGCTGCCGAATCATTGCCCGACTCTTGATCCTGGTTTTAGGTTTATGCTTGCTTGAGTCTACTCAAGTTCTTTTGACCATATTGCTTGTCCTCCTCCACTTGTCACAATCCAGATCCAGAGGGATGTGGCAGCCATTCTACAGCCCTACTTCACCTCAACTGGGCTGGTGATCAAGGCCCTGGAACATGCCTCTAAGATGGAACACATCATGGACTTCACACGCCTGCGCTGCATGGGCTCCCTTTTCTCAATGATGCACCAGGCCTGCCGCAACGTCGCCCTCTACAACAACAATCATCCTGACTTCCCCATGCCCATTGACCAGCTGGAGAAGTACATACAGGTGGGACTGTTTAAATCAGGCTAATGTCTCATTTTTTTTAAAGGGCGTGTTTAGTGTGGGTTGTTCGGTTCCTCAAGCAAGTAAGAAAATCTATATATGGTTAGATTTTACTCTGAGTTTACTTTACGTGGGATATTTCAAACTAAACCAAAATGAAAGTGACTCATGAAGCACGTATGACAGAAGGCGGGGGGTTGACTCATTTGAAACACTGTGCGGTTTGGGGTAGACAGAAGTCGTTGAAGTACAGAAATGTCAGCAGGTCTGCACTGAGAATCACCTGTAATTAAGCAGGCAGAAGCAGAGACCTTGCCGTTGGTTGAGCGGGCAGGCACTTGTAACACCCATGTTGTGACCTCACCTGCGTTTGGTTCATGTTGTGTTCATACTTCAGACAAAATCACAACAGATGTGTAACAGAGCTATTAAACCAAAGCAGTTTTTTAAATTTTTTTTTTTATTATTATTTGTTTATTTATTTAAATATTTAACTGTTTTAACTATGCAGATGTTGTTTGATGTTTAGAGTATAGTAGTAGTGAGCCCAGTAGGACTTGCTGTGACTTGGTTGTTACTAGTGTCCCAGTCATGCTTTATACGGACTTCTTATTCCAGAAATACCTCATCTACGCTGTGCTGTGGTCCTTCTCTGGAGATGGCAAGCTGAAGATGAGGGCGGAACTTGGAGAATACATCCGCCGCATCACCACTGTGGCCCTTCCTTCTGCACCTAATGTGCCAATCATTGATTACGAGGTAAATATATATGCCCTTTATTATTATGTAATCTTCCGTATGTTTTTTTATTTATTTATTTATTTTTTTTTATATGTATATATATTTCCCCCCGTCCCCACACACCTCTCCCCTATACTTTTCTGTCAGTGTTGATGCCAATACATGGGCTAGATTCAGCTCCAGTACGATCACAGATGTACCTATTATCGCAGGAATACAAATGCAGATAAATGAAGCAAATCCTGTTTAAGTGTAGTACCTTTCACCTAATTGTGCTGTTCAAGAAAACAAATCACTAAATTACTGACTATAACAGTTCAATAGTTAATAAAACCCCCTATTGTTTGCTGCTTGCAAACTTCCGTAATCAAACTGATGTATGAGTGTGCCCTTTGTCTTGTCAGCATTACTTTGGGTGGCTGAGCATGCTGAGCCAGCATCAGCAAGCAGCAGCAGTATGAAATCCTGGCCAATTCATTTTGTCAGTCAGGGCCCTTACTCTGTTGACTAGAAAGCCTGCAAACTATTTAGCGAGCTAGAAGATCTGAAAAAAGGCTTAATGTGAAAATGATGGTAGTTTTAAGTTTTCATGTTTACTTTCTCCCTGCAGGTGTCCATCACAGGTGAGTGGCAGTCCTGGCAGGTTAAGGTGCCCCAGATTGAGGTGGAGACTCACAAGGTAGCTGCTCCTGATGTGGTGGTGCCAACACTGGACACAGTACGGCATGAGGCTCTTCTCTACACCTGGCTGGCTGAGCACAAGCCTCTGGTACTGTGTGGCCCTCCAGGCTCGGGTAAAACCATGACCCTCTTCAGTGCACTTCGCGCCCTACCAGACATGGAGGTCAGTACAGCAAATGTAACAGTGTCCCTACAGTTATGTAATCCTTGCCCTAAATAGGACCACTATTTTACATATTACATACATATTTGTATGCTTATAGGAATAGCACTTCTAAATTATGATAAACTGGTCATGAGCATTTGGTTTGCTGCAGGTTGTGGGTTTGAACTTCTCCAGTGCTACCACACCAGAGCTGCTGCTAAAGACGTTCGATCACTACTGTGAATACCGCCGAACACCTAATGGTGTGGTGTTGGCTCCCGTGCAGCTGGGCAAGTGGTTGGTGCTCTTCTGTGATGAGATTAACCTTCCGGACATGGATAAGTATGGCACGCAGAGGGTCATCTCCTTCATTAGACAGGTACGGTGTCGCTGGCTAGGACTGTATTCAAACATACAGTACCATAAGAGTTTCATCTACGTTTTCTGTGCATTTTCATGCAGATGGTGGAACATGGAGGATTCTACCGCACCTCTGACCAGACGTGGGTAAAACTGGAAAGAATCCAGTTTGTGGGCGCTTGTAACCCTCCAACAGACCCTGGCAGAAAGCCCCTTTCACACAGGTTCGCTTCTCATTTTAGAGCTTATGCAAGTTGATTTACTTCCTTTGCATAATAGTCCCCAAGGTTACCTGTTGGTAATATTAAACCCATGGGAACCTAAATGTAAGTTTTCTTTCTGATTTAAAGTTAATCTAGCTCATCTGGGCCCTCACTGTCCTCTAAATATCTTCCCAAAATAAAAGGCTGCGGTGTTTCCCCCAGTATTGCTCTTTTCTTGATGTAGAATTGGCAGACCTTTTAATAGGGGTCAGGCCTACGTCAGCATAATCCTGACCAAACACAAGGCTGACATTGCTCTGCCCTCTTCGCTTACCTGGCGAGCTAATGTTAATAAGCGCCTTAGCTTTCCATCTCTGTGTGTTTGGTACATCTTCGCTTCATTCCACCAGTGATGCCAGCATTCTGCGTGTGTGCATTCCCTGAGTGTTTTGTCATTCATATCAGCTTCACTTCTTAAACCCTGTTTAGAGGCCCACAATGCAGTTCTTCCCTCTTTATAACTACATTTCTAAATCAGTTATACAGGTCCTAAAATGGAACCTTGTGAACCTCTACAAAATATGCTTAAAATGTTTTAAGCAAATATTTATAATGGATTCTACTTTAGGGTAGAGTTATCAGTGGGTTAATAATGTCAAGTTAATTTATGGTATTTGACCTGGAGAGCACACAGTTGGTGACATGCATGTATTACAGGTTCTTGCGTCATGTGCCAGTGGTGTACGTGGACTACCCAGGCCCTGCCTCCCTCACACAGATCTACGGCACCTTCAACAGGGCCATGCTCCGGCTCATTCCCTCACTGCGCACCTATGCAGAGCCTCTCACCGCTGCCATGGTGGAGTTCTACACCATGTCTCAGGTTGGACGTTAGATGGAGTCACAAGAAATTGGCTTGATACCAGAGAGTTTAGGGTCTCTTTCAAATGTGGGCTTTAATTCCACTCTACTGTAAGGGCATTAGCCCTTTGCCACTTCAATTTCTTTAGATAGCTCTTGTTTATGTCCCTCAAATCATCATGGTCAGTGACCAATCTATGTTGGGCTTATTTGTAACTCTTATTTGTAACTATAATTAACTTATTTGTGTGTGTGTGTGTGTGTGTGTGTGTGTGTGTGTGTGTGTGTGTGTGAAGATGACGTGACTGAACAGCTTTCAAACAACCAAATCCACTAATTAGAAAACATAGAGAATGCTGTATATGTCCAGATTAAGGAAATATGTGAGATTGTAAATACATTTTTTACAAAGCTTTTCTTCGTTGCTACAGGAGCGCTTTACCCAGGACACCCAGCCCCATTACATCTACTCCCCCAGAGAGATGACCCGCTGGGTGAGAGGTATCTTTGAGGCACTGCGGCCTCTGGAGACGCTGCCTGTTGAGGGACTTATCCGCATATGGGCCCACGAGGCTTTGCGTCTGTTCCAGGACCGGTAAGTCGAGATTTAACCGGTTTGGTTATGCCTTTCTAAACATTCAGTAACGATAGTAGTAATTCAGATAATTTAATGTATTGTAATTATTTCCAACTTTACAAAAATCCTTAGACTTGCTTTGCTGTTTATTACAGGCTAGTGGAGGATGAGGAGAGACGCTGGACAGATGAGAACATTGACAATGTGGCCCTGAAGCACTTCCCCAATATTGACCGTGAGAAGGCCCTCAACCGCCCCATCCTTTACAGCAACTGGCTGTCCAAGGTGGGTTTAAGGAATCAAAATAAACCAGAGACTGCGTTGGAGATTGGAATCTCTTTTTACAGTTGATTGGCATTAAGCTGAACGTTTGTTTGAATGTGTCTCTGAACTGACTACAGGACTACATCCCAGTGGAGCAGGAAGAGCTTCGTGATTATGTTAAGGCCCGTTTGAAGGTTTTCTACGAGGAGGAGTTGGATGTTCCTCTGGTGCTCTTCAACGAGGTTCTGGATCATGTGCTGAGAATTGACCGGTGAGGGAGGCTTCTCTTGACATTCCATGCATTTGCCAATAGCTATTCATTTGCCACACAAAAGGTATAAAAGTCCTCAATATTTAACCCTGTTTCTCTTTTGCAGAATTTTCCGTCAGCCGCAGGGTCATCTTCTCCTAATCGGTGTCAGCGGAGCAGGAAAGACTACGCTGTCCCGCTTTGTGGCCTGGATGAATGGACTAAGTGTCTATCAGATTAAGGTTTATATAAACAGATAATGCATTTCCTTCTCATTTTAATACAAGAACAAGATACACTTACTAAACAATTTATTAGCACGTCAGAGCAGGACGTTTTCCCAGTATTCGGCTGTCCAGTACTGAGGTGTCCACTGCAGCCTCAGCTTTCTGTTCTTGGCTGACAGAAGACCATGAAGCTGACTTGGTTCTCTGCTGTTGTTGCCAATCTCGACAAGGTGTTCAACATGTTGTGCATTTCGAGCTGCTTTTCTACTCAACACAGCGGTACACTACTGGGTTTTTATTATTGCACCCATTCTGAGTAAGCTTTAGAGACTGTTGTGCATGGAAATCTCTGCTCATTAGTTATGAAAATACTCAAACTTGTCTTTTGGGCATCACCATTGATCGCATCATTGATCGCATCATTGTGCTGATGGTTGATGTGAACGTTACCTGAACCCATTGACCAATATAATTTTTTGTATGCATTGCACTACAGCCACACGATTGGCAGATTAGATAAGTAGGTGTATGGGCCTTGTTAGAAATCCAGCGTCCAGGAGACAGATTCAGGAGTCAGGAGACTGGATCTTCAGTGTTGATGAGTTTATTGATACACACAGAGATGTACAACTCGATCGGTCACGGTCAACCCAGTCTGATTAGGGGTATTTTAAGAGGGCCTTATATACATTGGAAATTGTGGGAGGAGAAAGGTTGATGAAGAGGAGTTTAAGGAGGGGTAGGAGGGGGATGAAGGGTAGGAGTATCAACAATAGGGGGTCATAGTTATCACTTTAAAGAGGGGTAGGAGGTTATATTAAGGTTATATTAAGACTACTAAGTACAAAACATATGTACATTAAGAAGTCGAAAACAAAAACAAACAAAATAAATAGCAATAACTATACAAAAACAGGGCAGTGCCTATTTCTATATTATTACGCTAAAGAATGTCACATTAAAGTTGTCCATGGCTGCAACTTCCTGAAAAATACCATAGAGTTTTCTTCTGTGTCTGTGAGCAGTTACAGTGTGTGTCCAAGTTATGTTTGTGAACATCAGCCGATGGTAGATCATCCAAGTAGTCCAGTGGTCAGTTGGTTCTTAGAGTCTGAAGCTTGGGTGCAATGTGTCAAAAACTATTCTTGCCATTCTCAATTAACAGGAGCACTGTCTGGCTCCAACTGATCTGTAACACAGAAGTAACATTGCGCAGTAAACTGTTCATTGTTGTTGGGAATTTTTCAGCATTAGTTTACCTGCTCATCCCCACTATCTGTCCCTCAGAGGAGGCTGCTATGGTAATGCATAGTGTGTTGAAAGTCTTCACCAAAGGGTTGGCCCCTATGGCATAAAAACCATAGTTCTTCCCTGAGGCTCTGTGCATTACCCACCTCTTCTCTTTACTGACCCTATTATTTCATTCTGATGAGCAGATACAACCTTACAGTAAGAAACATGAATAACTGTTTCCTTTACATTTCACTGCTGAATCAGTGATTAGCATAACCTGAAATGGGCCACCCCATCTAAGTTCTAAGGACTGTTAGTCACTGTTTCCTCACCAAGATCCATTGATCTTTCAGCAAGTAGCACAGTTTTGGCCAACTAATCTTGATAGTTCTGAAAACATTTCTGCAACACTAGTGTAACCAGGTAGTGTGATGCTAGTGTCACATCATCTGGAGAAATTTTCACACCATTATTTAGCCATATCTATATTCCACAGATCAGTGGTTCACTCTAGTGTTCACTCTAAATCTACAATAGGGTCATGTTGCCCAGGGTTATCTTTAAGCAGATCGTATAGTGGTTTTTAAAAATGTAGCATTACTTACAAGGCCTAAGAAAGCTTGGCAATTAGTGCACTGTGCTTGGCAGTGACATTGCGATAACTGCAGCTTCTCTACAAGGCACAATTCCTCTAGAACCCTGGGTAACAAATTGTCCAGAATATGTACACCAGCACAACACAACTGAACTGCATCAGGACTGACCTTATGTCCCTCGCTTACATAAAAAACAGTAAAAAAAAAAAAAAAGAATCAATAAGTGCATTTATGCATTTGATATGCATTTTCTCATTACTACTTGGGTGTCATTAACATGCTACAGTAAGTATGGTGAGTTCAATTCTGTGGACAGTTTAGTTTAAACCACAGCAGGAGGAACTGTTGATGTCCCTATGACTCTCTGTATTCCATTGAATATCAGAAACGACTGCTCTGTGACTCCCTGCAAGGTCCTTAATGTCAAAGACAATCGCTCTTGTGAAATCCCTGCTGGGCTTCCCTGTGAAAACCCCCCAGAAGAATTTCCCACTAGGTTGTCTCTCAACCTTGCACCCATATTGTGGCTATCTGCCCGCTTTTTGCGACATACTCTAGAAAAGTGACCAATTTGATGACAGAAATGACTGTTTCTTCTGATTAGAAAACCTCTTGCTTGCATCTGAGTTAGAGCTAGTCTCTGTGAGGACATGGATTGATGCTGGAACATGGTATGGTTCTAGATCAATGTCCAATCGGTCAAGTTAATTCTTAAGGTCACTCCACTTAGTTTGCCGCCAATTTGGAACAGCAGTCACCAGAGCTTGTTTTAGATCTGTCCGTAGTGACTCAACTGGCTGTCCAAAATGGGGACCATCAGTTGTACTGTCAATGTTATCACCATTGTATTGATGAATACCTGACGCAAAAAGACTCTTTCAAACCTCTCACAGAAGTCTGCTGCAGACTCTCCCTTTCTTTGTCTACATTTGGTTATCTGTGTCCAGTCAGTTGTTTTATGGCATTGACAGCTAATCCAATCATTGAAAGCTTTCCATCCCCCTTCAAGGTTCTGGCCATTGTTACCCATAGCATTTAACACCTTTTTAGCAAGCTGTCTACTGTCTGCAACGTTAAGTGATTCCTTTTCTTATGCATGAGGTCAATGAAATCAAGCCCCATTTTCCTTGGATGCTTAAACTCCTTGGACAACTTGTCCAAAGTATCTGCATCTAAAGGAACATGACCAATTTCTACTCTGGTTTCAGTACCTCTGCATTTTGCATGATTAAGTACTTCAGAAGATACAATGGGTTATTCGAATTATCATAGAGTGACCACTTTAGGCCGGCAGACGAAGGGTAACAAAAGGTGAGAACAAAGGATTAAGATAACCATTTGATAACAAGTTGGAACCACATGAAAGTAATGTTAGAAAGGGCCATATTTTCTCTCAGCCTTCCTAATAAATTGCTCAGTCCATATGAATGTACCATGCTAGTGCAGATCAGTGTGCATGACTGTATACACGGAAAGTGAGATCACCTTTGAAAAATGAAAAATGACTGACTATTTCCACAGGTTCACAGGAAGTACACCGGAGAAGACTTTGACGAGGATCTGCGAACTGTCCTTCGTAGGTCCGGATGCAAAAATGAGAAAATCGCGTTCATCATGGATGAGTCGAATGTACTGGACTCTGGCTTCCTGGAGCGCATGAATACACTGCTGGCCAATGGAGAAGTAAGGCAAAAAAAGATGTATTTGCCTTTTGTCAGTTCTGTTACATAACCGCTTTGCTAACAGTGTTTGTTTTGTTCAGGTGCCTGGTCTGTTTGAGGGTGATGAGTATGCCACACTGATGACCCAGTGTAAGGAAGGGGCCCAGAAGGAAGGATTGATGTTGGACACTCACGAGGAGCTGTACAAGTGGTTTACCAGTCAAGTGATCAGGAACTTGCATGTGGTTTTCACCATGAACCCCTCCTCGGAAGGCCTGAAAGATCGTGCTGCCACCTCTCCTGCTCTTTTCAACAGGTTCCTTCGCTCAGATTTTATCGCATGATTGTGGTGTTTGTTTATGTGAAGTCGAACCGTGTCCTAATGATTGTGCGTTCATAATAGGTGTGTGCTGAACTGGTTTGGAGATTGGTCTACTGAGGCCCTCTACCAAGTTGGCAAAGAGTTCACCAGTAAGATGGACCTGGAAAAGCCTAATTACAAAGTGCCAGACTACATGCCCATTGTGTACGACAAGCTGCCTCAACCTCCCACACACCGTGAGGCTATTGTCAACGGCTGTGTGTTTGTTCATCAGACCCTACACCAGGTTTGACCTAGGAAAAAAAAAATTTCTACACCTGTAAAACATGTGCATGTGGATGAGAGCCGATTTTATTATTTATTTATTTTCCCCCCTCACTTGTCTAGGCTAATAATCGCCTGGCGAAACGAGGTGGTCGTACTATGGCCATCACCCCGCGCCACTACTTGGACTTCATTAACCACTATGCCAACCTGTTCAATGAAAAACGCAGTGAACTGGAAGAGCAGCAGATGCACCTTAATGTTGGTCTTCGCAAGATCAAGGAGACTGTTGATCAGGTAACCTTTATTTTCCATTATTTTCTGTAATATCGCTTCTGTTCACATTTATACAGCACATTTGTTTTGCAAGATCAGGATTTAGTCTCTATGATGCTGCCGTCCATTTCTAATTTGTAATCAAAGGACTCTTCTTTATATTATGAGGCAGTTTAATGCTGGTGCTTTATATACAGGTTGAGGAATTGCGCAGGGATCTAAGGATTAAGAGCCAGGAGCTGGAGGTAAAGAATGCGGCTGCCAACGACAAGCTAAAGAAGATGGTAAAAGACCAGCAAGAGGCTGAAAAGAAAAAGGCAAGACCATGTCATTTCCTTAAGAGTAAATTTTACCGATATTCATTTTTGAGGTACAGGCAAATAACCTGCGAGTGGGCTTTTTTTTTACCGGCAGGTCATGAGTCAGGAGATCCAGGAAGCTGTTTACAAGCAACAAGAAGTCATCAAGGATAAACAGCTGAGAGTGAAACAAGACTTGGACCAGGTCGAGCCTGCTGTTATTGAGGCTCAGAATGGTATGTATGGCCCTTCTGTCGTTCTCTCTGGAGGTTTTGTAGATTCAGTTGCTTGTTTTTGTATTTTTTACTGAAGATGAATCGGACATCTAGTTAATCAACTAGGAAATTCCATTGCTGTGCCTTTTAACTCAGATCTGCTGCTATAAGTGTGTGTTTTATATCCTGCTGAACTGTCTTCCTGTTCTTCTGTTTGCGCTTTTCTGTCAGTGCGGCTCGGCTATTTGTACAGAACTGTGTTTAGTTTGGTTGAGTACTTCTTTTTTTTTTTTTTTTTTTTTTTTTTTTTTTTTAAACCAAAGAAAGTAGGAGGTAGCGACTACTAAGCAACTTTTAAGACGACCCAGCATCCATCATGTAGCAGAACTGCTTTAACAATTGAGACTGTGTGTTCATAGGGTTAGCCTTAGTTGATAACCAATTAAAGAGAATGGCACATAGGGGTTGCGAGTTTGAATCCCGAGCCATGCTGTTTGCCATCCGCGGAAGGAGTCGGAGAGAGCACAATTGGCTGTGCTGTCCACATGTGTAGATTGCGCTCTCTCCTGTCATCACTAAAGTCTAAAGGTGGTGGATGGCTTCACGTGTATCGGTGGAGATGTCCTTACCCTCCTAGTGTCTGGAGCATTGCTAGTGCTATGGGAGCATCGCACGAGTGGGTTAAATACCAAATTGGCAGAGAAAGGGATAAAAAAAAAAGGATGGTACAGACCACTAGAGCAGGACTAGAGGACTTTTTTATGTAGCTTCCCCCTATATGTCCTGGGTCCAAATACTTGGTATCCTAACACGGGGGTCAACCAAAATCTGCAAAGGTCGCTTGGCAATGAAAAAGATCACAAGATAAGACATTACAGCTTTGCAGACATACCATGCCGCACCGCCCAGTGGAAAAACACAATAAGCTTTTCACCAGTCATTTCGGTCTCTTTGCTGCTGTGTTCAAGATGGTGTTCAGTGGTCTTCTGTTCTCTTTGCTAACTCCTGCACTCTTGCTCTTTTTCACCACCTCTTTGCTCCTCTGCACCTTGTGCACTACTGCACCCCGGTGTTGGTGGTCTTTAGCTGTAAAGTCTATTAAGAAGCAGCACTTGGTGGAGGTGCGGTCCATGGCCAACCCGCCTGCGGCGGTCAAGCTGGCTCTGGAGTCTATCTGCCTGCTGCTGGGCGAGAGCACCACCGATTGGAAGCAGATCCGCTCCATCATAATGCGCGAGAACTTCATCCCCACTATCGTTAACTTTTCTGCTGAAGAGATCAGGTGACCGAAAAGTACAACGTGGAGCCACAGCCTGAAGGGTTCGCGAGAGGGGTGCTTGTTCACTGGCGGCTTGTCCAGTTTTCTAGGATTAGTTTGGCGGACCAGTTACCATGCCTAAATCACACCCAGGACCTTCATAAATAATCTTCTTTTAATAATCTTCCTCTATCAAATATAAAGGCACCCAATGTAGATGAAACGAACACAGCCCACTCTCTCGTACGCTACGGCTGTTTTGCTTCCACTCCCCTCACACCCATCATCCTGCATGGTCCTAAAACCTACCTTCCCTTTCTCGATTCCCCTCTCCCTCAATCCCCCCATCCCTCCATCCCCCATTCCTTCATTCCCTCCCCAGCCGTCAGCTCTATAAAGAAGCAGCATCTTGTTGAAGTGCGTGCCATGGCCAACCCACCAGCTGCTGTTAAACTGGCACTAGAGTCTATCTGCCTCTTGCTGGGGGAGGAGACTAATGACTGGAAAAAGATCAGACAAGTTATTATCAGAGACAATTTCATCTCCAGCATAGTCAACTTTGTCTCTGAGGACATGAGGTATTGTCTCTTCATATTTAAATTTATTTATTTATTTATTTTTATTTATTTAAAAGTAATTACAGGACTTGACTACCTTTTTGGTCTGGCTTTGGGTGGTTTCCAAACAAAAGCTGTCTGCATCAAGGCAGCTGTTGGCCCTAATTGGCTGATTACATATGTTTATTAATCTGAAGTAACATTTTTTTTAATGCATTTGTTTTGGGTAACTTAATTAATTTCAGGTGTGAAATAAAACTAAGCTGGGAAATTCATAACCCCCCCTCCCCCCAATCTGTCACCTTTTAATTGCCCCACTCATTTTTCAACCAAATGATGTAACCCCCAGTGTACTAACTGTCATCTTCATTGGGACTTAGTGACGCCATTCGTGAGAAGATGAAGAAGAATTACATGTCCAACCCTAGTTACAACTACGAGCAGGTCAACAGGGCCTCACTGGCTTGTGGGCCTATGGTGAAATGGGCCATTGCACAGGTCAGTATTTACACCATACAAAAATCTGACAAAACTCTTAAATGTAAGCTCAAGAGCTGTTGTCATCAGAGTTTTAAAGATTAGGGGTGAAATGAGGAAAAGGCTACCTTTCCACCCTTAAGCTGGGCAGCAGATACGACCAGCATATTCCTGTAGGCTGATTTGATGACTATTAAGCAAGTACTAGACGAAACCAATAAGATCACGGAGATATAATGTAGCAAGACCATAAGGAAATCTAATCTTAAGTAACTTCTTAAAATCAACTCTAAATGACAGTTAACCAATGCATTTCTTTGACTGATGTAATATTATACTTCATCTTTGTGTGTTTTAAGATCATTGCTGAATCATTTTGCACCCTCTGCAAGCTGGAAATTGTACTCTTTGGTAGGCCAGCAAAAAGAGCATTAGGTTAGGGGGTAATGAACGTGATTTGTCTGCAAAAAAGGCTCTCAGCTCTCATTAACTGCAGGAAATTGGCACATCCAAGACTCATCATTGCTGTCCAATGAAAAACATGCATATCCAAAATGGTGACGACATAGGAGAAGGCAAAAATCCTCCTAACTTAAAATAGATTCTTATTTTACATTTACTTCCACTCAGTCATTTAGAGCATTTCAATTGGTCTATTCATCTAGAAATGGATCAAAATGGAGATGTTTTTCATTGGATGGCAGTGATCTAGAGATTGAATGGGGCTGGTCTCAAGATGAAACCCTAGGAACGCCACAGGACAAAGTGCATCGTTTGGATGAAGAATTTCCAAGTGCAATAATAATAATCATGGCCACATAAGTAAGATTGCTACTAGTCTAAGTCAAGGCCAGAGAGGCAAACTCTGTTTTATAAACAGCAATTCCCTGTGGTCGACTGCATCGATTAACCTTAAGATCATTTCTTAAGATCATAGGCAGTGAGCTCATTGTAGCACAGAAATGGTTCTTAAGACTAACAATGCCGTGAAGACCCCTTCAGAGGAAAAATAATACTGAAATAATTAACATAGCAGTTTGTGGTGTTCATGACTGTGTTTTCATGACTGGGAAATCTGTGGGTGCACGGTAAACAGAAAGCTGATATACTTGATGTACAGCTATGGATCTTGGGGATCTATAAGTGATCTTAAAGCTGTCCTTAATAGAAACTACCAAAGAAATCAGGAAACTTGTCACATGTAACTTGAGGAGAATGGTTTAACAGTCCATCATTTAAAATATCGCCTCAGTAGAACCGTTAATGTGTGAAAATAGTTTAGATTTTAGTGATCTAATCTGTGTAAACGTTTAATGATTTATTAAACATTATATTATTGAATAAGAACATGTAATGCTGGTGTTTTTTTTGTTTTGTTTTTTTTCCTACTGCAAGTTTCAGAACTGAAAATGCCTTAAATATTTTACATTCAGTAGGTTAAAAATGCTTTACTGTACATTTGTTCAAGTAATTATGTAGACTGTTCTAGAAAAACTAACTCTTGAAAGGCTCTACTTGCGTGTCTGTGCAGCTTAACTACGCAGACATGTTGAAGCGCGTTGAGCCTCTGAGAAATGAGCTGCAGAAGTTGGAGGATGATGCCAAGGACAATAAGACTAAAGCTGAAGAGGTGGAGCAGATGATCCGAGACCTGGAGGCCAGCATCGCCCGCTACAAGGAAGAGTATGCTGTGCTCATCTCTGAGGCTCAGGCCATCAAGGCTGACCTGGCTGCTGTAGAGGCCAAGGTATGGTGTTTCAGTGCAACACAATACATACATTTTCAGCCTACACTGCATTTTTAGTTAAAGGCTCAAATCGCCATGTCCTCATGGTGTAGTATCTTAGTTGCAGTGCCACTTTACTTTGATACTTTGCATCACATATCAGACCATTTGCTGTTGCATTTTTTGCTAATGCAGTATTTTCTACAGTATTTCAGATTACATGCAGTATTTTTGCAAAATATTTCCAAAATGTCTAATATTTCTAAAACTATTGCGCTCTGGTCTAATATATTGCTTTGACATGAGCCAGATGTGCAAACAAACACCACACACAAAAAAAAAAAAGAATTTGAAAAGGTATGATGGCCACTTGAGGTCTGTTTTTAAAAGTTCTTATAGTACTGTTTGTTTCTACATTAGCAAAATTCACTTCCAGCTCTTGTTCTCTGAAAGCGCTTAGTTTGATTGTTTTTCCTCCTTTTTGCTCTCTAACACAGGTGTTGAATTAAATATTGGAACATTAAAAATTGTTCCTCATTGTATTTGATGAGCTGTAAAAATGCAGAATATAAGACTGTTACAAATGGCCTAATCAAGAAAACAGCAACGAGTGTCTCAAGAAAATCTTAAGAAAACCATGAACTTTCTTAAGAGAATATTGGGGAACTTAACTTGATCTTATGAACTTAGATAAACACTAAGTTTATAAGAATGTTGTTAAGTTCTTAAGTTCTTTCTTAGGAAAGAACTAAGCCTTTGTGAAATCCGGCCTAGGTCTCTGGTCTGTGTTTGAAAGGAAACAAAATATGAAATGGGAGCATGAAACTGAAATTGCTGCCCTTTTCTCCTACCTTAAACATCTAATGACAGGTAAATCGCAGCACAGCTCTGTTGAAGAGCTTGTCTGCTGAACGGGAGCGCTGGGAGAAGACCAGTGAGACCTTCAAGAACCAGATGTCCACCATTGCTGGTGACTGCCTGCTCTCTGCTGCCTTTATTGCCTATGCTGGCTACTTTGACCAACAGATGAGACAGAACCTTTTCACCACCTGGTCACACCACCTCCAGCAGGCCAACATTCAGGTACACAGCCCTTTGTTTATTGACTGCCCATAATTAAAAACTGGCACTTTGGAAGTAGTCCCAAAATAATGTTTTTCTGCTATACCCATGCTGACTATGGCATTTCCACTACCTCTGCCATAACTTGACATGCATTGTCTCCTAAAGTTCCGCACAGATATTGCCCGAACAGAGTACTTGTCCAATGCTGACGAGCGGTTGCGCTGGCAGGCAAACTCTCTGCCTGCTGATGACCTCTGCACTGAGAATGCTATCATGCTAAAGAGATTTAACAGGTCAGTAGCAGCAAATGGAGAAGTTTTACAAATGTAGAAATGTGTAATTTACCTTACATAATGATTGAATTAATTGGTGCAATGTTTTGAGGTGCGTTTGATTGATTTTTATTTATTTATTTCAACCAAACTTTTCCTAGGTATCCATTGATCATTGATCCCTCTGGCCAGGCCACGGAATTCATAATGAACGAGTATAAAGACCGTAAGATCACTCGCACTAGCTTCTTGGATGATGCCTTTAGAAAGAACTTGGAAAGTGCACTGAGATTTGGCAACCCTCTACTGGTGCAGGTAAGCAGTCAGCAGCAAAGTGTACAATTGTACCTAAGGTAGTAGTTTTCTGTTTTCTAAGAAAATGACCAGATCAAGTTTGCCATTTCAGATGTTAAATTGGTGAAAGTTTGTTTTACTAGTTTGTTCTTCAGTTTGTCAAATTGTAGAATTTTGTGCCTACATTTTCAACACGGCTTTTTCTTTCTTCTGCTTCTCTCAGGACGTGGAGAGCTACGACCCCATCCTGAACCCTGTGCTCAACAGAGAGGTGCGGCGCACTGGTGGACGAGTTCTCATCACCCTCGGAGACCAGGACATTGACTTGTCTCCTTCTTTTGTCATCTTCCTTTCCACTCGAGACCCAACAGTTAGTGTACTTCACCTCCCTTCCATGCCTTACTGTTAAGGCCAGGTATTGAACCTGGCTGATTTAAAAACTTTCTAACACATGAAATTTCTAATTCAACAGGTGGAGTTTCCACCAGACCTGTGCTCGAGGGTGACCTTTGTGAACTTCACGGTGACCAGGAGCAGTCTGCAGAGTCAGTGCCTCAACGAAGTGCTGAAGGCAGAGCGCCCAGACGTGGATGAAAAACGCTCAGACCTTCTGAAGCTGCAGGGTAAGAGAACGGAGTGGATTTCATCAAATCTAAAGTAAAGGGCACTGTTGCTATTCTGTGCAAATTATCTAGCAGTGTTGGGTCTTTTCTTCCAGGTGATATAAAAGTAATCACAAGTGCTTCTAGACTAAACTGGTTCTAAAGCACAAAGATTGCTTCAGTTTAGTCTTTACAGGATAATGTGACCGCAAGTTCATAATGGGTGTTCTCTTTCAGGTGAGTTCCAGCTGCGTTTGCGACAGCTGGAGAAATCGCTATTGCAGGCCCTCAATGAGGTCAAAGGTCGCATCCTGGATGATGACACAATCATCACAACGCTTGAGAATCTGAAAAAGGAGGCAGCCGAGGTGACGAGGAAAGTGGAGGAGACCGACATAGTCATGCAAGAAGTGGAAAACGTGTCCCAGCAGTATCTGTCCCTGTCCACTGCCTGCAGCAGCATCTACTTCACTATGGAATCTCTCAACCAGGTTTGATGCAATCCTTGGTTCTGCTGTGTGTGTTTGTGTGTGTTCTGACAGAAAAGCTGCAACTTCAATGGAAGCACATAACTAGACACTGAGCCTCATCCTGGCAGATGGCAAGAAAAGCAATTGCTGAAGGAATTTGAAATGCTATTGATCAGTTCTAATGTACATAGTTAGTCTGGTTACACTGGTTATATTGATGGGAGTTACATAAGGTTGTTTATGCATCCAGGTTAATTATGATTTTCATTTGCCTTTATGCAGATGCACTTCCTGTATCAGTATTCCCTGCACTTCTTCTTGGACATCTACCACACAGTGCTATACGAGAACGCCAACCTCAAGAGCATTAGTGATCACATGCAGCGCCTGTCAGTCATCACCAAGGACTTGTTTCAGGTATAACTTGGTTTAGCCTCTAAATACTAAAGCCTATAAACAGAACAGCTTGGAGTCAGTGTTTTACGAAGTCTCACTATTTGAACTTGTGTTGCCTTTCTTCATGTCTTGCGTTATTTCTTCTTTTTGTCTGTCTTTTATTAATTACTAATTATGTAAAGCTGCTTTGTGACAACAGTTGTAAAAAGCGCTGTACAAATAAATCTTGATATAAGATTTGACTTGACTTTCTACAGATTGCCTTTAATAGAGTGGCTCGAGGTATGCTCCACCAGGACCATATCACTTTTGCTGTGCTGTTGGCCAGGATCAACCTAAAAGGCATCACCAGGTAACACCAGTATTTCAGATAAAGCAATAAATAGCTTTCCAGAAGTCAACATTGCTCTAGAGCAGGGGTCGGCAATGGGGGGCTGATTACCCTGCTCTCAGACCTGATAAACCTGGCGGTTAACAGGCGAAAACTGTGCGGGGTCTGGCCTTCCAGAACCGGAATTGCCCATCCCAATATTGTCCTTGTAAAATTGAACTGAACAATTGCTTTCCACTAATTGCACTGTTGTTCCCTGGGCTCTACAACGTTTTCCAGTGAACCACCATATGACCCAGAATTCCAGCACTTCCTGCGCGGGAAGGAGATTGTGCTGACAGGCACAGATTTGCCAAAGGTGAAGGGACTAAGCACAGAACAGTGTGAGGCCATGGTGCGCCTCAGTCGCCTCCCTGTCTTCAAAGACCTGGTGGATAAAGTACAAGCTGATGAGGTGAGACAGGTGAAAAAGATAAATGAGTGAAATCCCAATGAGTGAAATGCTACCAACAACCTTCATCCTTAATACAGCTTTGTGTTTGCCTAAGAAGTTGGCCAGGAAATTAAATTTGTCCTTGATGTGTTCCAGCAATTCTTCATGTGGCTGGAGAGCAATTCCCCGGAGTTATCTGTGCCATACCTCTGGGCAGAGGAGAAGACGACAAGTGAGTTGTGTGCAACTTTTTGAATGTTTCAGAGACACCTAGTGGCAATTGCACTTAATCTTTTGTGTCTGTCTTCAGCACCCATTGGGCAGGCTGTGCACCAGCTGCTGCTGATCCAGGCATTCAGGCCAGATCGTCTGTTGGCCATGTCAAACATCTTTGTCTCCAGAGTCTTGGGAGAAAGCTTCATGTCCATCATTGAACAGCCCCTGGACCTAGCCAATATTGTGGACAGTGAGGTGAATAACAGTACAGTGACATGCAAGTGTTTGGCCAATGCTGTGAGAAACCGAGTAAAGTGTTTTGGCTCTTTCAGGTTTCCGAAAGGGCACATAGCTCTGTGATGGTCTTGGGCCATTTTTCATGCACTGTTCTTTTGAGGTTTAGCCCCAGATTTTCAATGTTTAGGCCAGGGGACCATAAAGGAAATGACAACCTTCTGCTTGAGGTAGTCCATTGTGTATTTTAGGCTCATTATTCTGCTGTTGAAGTTTTCTTATTATCTTCAGCTTTTTCTTTTTTTTTTTTTGATGAATCCATTCCTCCCTCTACCAGTGAAATGTTTTCTCTGCCACTGGTTGCAACACAAGCCCAAAGCATGGTAGATCCACCCCAATGCTTAACAGTTGGAGAGGTGGTATTCTCTTGAAATTCAGGGGTTCATCAGTCCAAAGGACTTGTTTCCGATAGGGCATCAGGCTTGTTTAGATGTTCCTTTAAAAACGCCTGATGCTGAATTTTATTGTTGGTATGCAAGTTAAGATATTCCTTCAATTAGTCCTTCATGATTGTTATTTGTGTATGTGTGTCTGCATGGTGTCTCACCATGCCAGAGTTTACAAAATCTTCCTAAATATCTTTTGCAGACAAATAGGAGTTTTTGTTTGCCTTTCTAGCAATTATATGAGCAGTTCTCTCAGAATTTTTCATAGCCTTTTAAATCTCAAGCTCTACATTTCTACCATTTCCTAATGAAGTTACACCTGAATTGAAAACACTTTGCCAGTGTCTTATTGCCGCCTTCTGATTTGTAGGCATTCATTATTATTTTAATGTTGAGTGCTAGGCAGCAAGGTTTAAGAAGTCTGAGAGTTAAGACTTTGAAATTTACATAGTTCATCGTGATGATGGTGAGGTCATAGCTCATTACTGTCTGAGGCCTTTGTAAAAGAATGAGAGTTCAGCCCTGTGCATATCCTCTGTGTAACATGACATTTGAGTTGACAATGAATCTTTTGCAGGTGAAGCCAGGAACTCCAGTGCTGATGTGCTCTGTGCCTGGTTATGATGCCAGTGGTCTGGTCAGAGACCTGGCAGCTGAGCAGAACAAACACATTACCTCGATCTCCATCGGTAAGAAACCTTGCTACCATGTCACCTCCCTAACTGACTTCTGTTTTGAAAACAAGGTGTAATCAGCTCCCCCGTTCTTCCTCACAGGTTCTGCTGAGGGCTTCAACAAGGCTGACCGAGATATTAACACTGCAGTCAAGTCTGGCAGGTGGGTGAGAAACCTCCTCTGGGACTTCAGTAATGTGCAGAGATCAATAACCCCTGGTTTTGAGATTAATCATTAACTGGTATTTTTGCCATTCTATTGTAGGTGGGTGATGTTGGAGAACGTGCACCTGGCTCCTGGGTGGCTTATGCAGCTGGAAAAGAAGCTGCATTCCATGCAACCTCACGCCAGCTTCCGTCTGTTTCTCACCATGGAAATCAACCCCAAGGTCAGCTGTGCCTGGAGTATCACTTTTGTATTTGCCTCAGAATGGCTGTACTATTGTAGCGGCAATTGCAGCGATTGCATTGGAATTGAATAGAATGCCCATTATGTATTAAAGAACCACATACAGCATCTCTATTTCCTGGTTTTAATTTTTCAACTGAATCTCCAGATCTTGTGTTCTGTGAAATGTGCGCTGCTTTACACATTTGCAGCTAATCTTTTTTTTTTTTTTTTTTTTTTTTTTTTTTTTTTGACAGGTACCAGTGAATCTGCTGCGGGCTGGTCGTATTTTTGTCTTTGAGCCACCTCCAGGTGTTAAGGCCAACATGCTGAGGACTTTCAGCAGCATCCCAGTGTCTCGCATGTGCAAGGTGAAGAGCAGTCTCAAACAATATGGCTTTCTTTCCACAGCAAAGTCAGGACTAGTTCAATATTGGTGTGGGTCGGCATGAGGTGTACACCCAAAATAAGAATGGTGGTATTTGCACCTTTATGAAAACCATGGACTGTTAGTAATTGTAAACCCAGTGTGCTGAACATTGTTGCCTTTTACCACTCGATTGTAATTTGGTAGAACTGATGTAGTGTTTGTCGGTGTGTGTGCTGTCACAGGCTCCCAACGAGCGTGCCCGCCTGTACTTCCTTCTGGCCTGGTTCCATGCAGTCATCCAGGAACGGCTCCGTTATGCACCGCTCGGTTGGTCCAAGAAGTACGAATTTGGAGAGTCTGACCTGCGTTCAGCCTGTGACACCGTGGACACCTGGCTGGACGACACTGCTAAGGTATGTCGTGAAATGAAATTGCACACAAAAGAACAAGAACGGGGAATAGGCATAGTTCAGTGAGGTTGTATCCCTTTAAAATGTATAATGGGTAATCCTATCTCAATGTGAAATTTAGATTTACTATTTATATGTGTACTGTGGCTACCCAGGGTTTCATTATTATTATTATTATTATTATTATTATAATGATGATGATGATATTCCTTCTTCACAGGGTCGGCAGAACATCTCTCCTGACAAGATCCCATGGGCAGCTCTGAAGACCCTAATGGCCCAGTCCATTTATGGAGGTCGCATTGATAATGAGTTTGATCAGCGGCTGCTCAACACCTTCCTGGAGCGCATCTTCACCACAGGCAGCTTCGACAGCGAGTTCAAACTGGCGCTCAAAGTGGATGGCCACAAGGATATCAAAATGCCAGATGGCATTCGGTCAGAGCAAAACCATCTCCAATTTAAATATATATATATATATATATATATATGGCTGTTAGGACAGACCTGAGAGAAATCAGCCTCCTCTGTCTTTTCATATTACTGTAAAGATCATCATGAAAAATGTTTTGCAGGCGTGAGGAGTTTATGCACTGGGTGGAAATGCTCCCAGACACTCAGACTCCATCCTGGCTGGGGTTGCCGAGTAACGCGGAAAGGGTTCTGCTTGCCACTCAGGGTACGCTCACGTCTGTCGTTGGTGGTTTTCTTTTCTCCCTTTGTAGTTGCCATGGAGACATAATTTTTACCTCATGTCTCATATATAATCCATGACTCCTCTATATAAAATGTGCTCTCTCCAGTAATACTTTCGATTAGTTTCCACAGGCTCTTTTAACCAGATCAAATGCAGCATTCATTTCCTCAGTCTACCCTAGGCTGGATACACCCTCTCGAATGTGGATAATCTGACAGCTCATGCTGATTCAGTGTTCCTGATACGACCTTGTCCTTTTAATCAGTTCTAGTGAACACCATAGAAGGTTAAACCAGAAACCAGTTGCTTTACTACAATGGTTAGAAATCCTGGCCCCTCGTACCCCTAGCCAAGGTGGCCGATCTTGCGCACAAAGCGCAGGTTTTGGCCCTGTGCAGATAAGATTGGACACCCCTGCAGTTTAATGAGGAGCACAGGGCTACTCCAAAGACCGGTATTAGGAACTTTGTGCACATGTGCTGTACTCAGACCACACGAGTGGGTGTGTCCTGCTGAAGGCAGGGGTGTGTCCTCACCCTCCAGCAGCTGTATTTCACTGCCATCATGTCACTTCACATAAGCTTCTGAATCATTTGCTTTAGTTGAATTGATGGCTATTTGCAGTTTCCTCTAGTACTCCTGTCCTGCCCTGTACATACAGGTTCTATGCCACCCCAGTATGCATGACTTCCTAATGGTGACATGTAATGGTGCATACATGGACATCATCCCTATCCCTCTTCCAAACACTTTTATTTATGTATGTATGTATGTATGTATGTATGTGTATGTATTTTTCAACTCCTTACACCCTTACTAACAAAGTTATAGGACTATAAGCAAGTGCTCCCTAGTGTGCATCCACCATTAATTTCGTCTCCCTCCTTTATTTCCATTGGGCTGATCGACAACCAACCCCCACCCCCCCCCGTCTACCTTCTTGTTCCTGTCTACCTCCACCACCCTTGGCCACGGCCCTGCCTCCCTCCCTGCCCGTGGTTCCTCCTATGCCTCTCCCCTCCCTCAGGCACTGACATGATGGGTAAGCTGCTGAAAATGCAGATGCTGGAGGATGAGGATGACCTTGCCTATGAGACAGAGAAGAAGCAGCGCACCACATCTTCCTCGGATGCCCAGCCGGCATGGATGAGGACCCTGCATACAACTGCCTGCAACTGGCTCCAGCTCATACCGCTGTCTGTCAACCCTCTTAAACGTACGGTGGAGAACATCAAGGTGAGTTCTGGAACACCACTGTGTGCCTGTATTGAAACTGTCAGCAGCGAGAGGCCTGTTTTTATTATATTTTATTTATTTTACTTGGTCGGTCGGTTGGTTATTTTTTTTACTCACACACCAACTTTATTGGTAATTGGTGTACCTGGTAAGACCTGTGGATTTAATTGTAAATATTTACACCACCAATTAGTAAAGTCTGTGTGGGTGAGTCCTACAAACTGCATTACACAGATCTAATATAATGTATCTTAATGTGATAAATTTTTTATTCATTATTTATTTATTCATAAATAAAGTAGTAGACATGATACGTTTGTAAGTTTTCCGCCAAAATTCAATTTCTACTTTTTCTCCATATGTAGGATCCTCTATTCCGTTTCTTTGAGCGGGAAGTCAAGATGGGTGCTCGTATGTTGCAAGATGTGCGTCAGGACCTCACTGATGTTGTGCAGGTCTGTGAGGGCAAGAAGAAGCAGACCAACGTCCTGCGAACACTGATCAACGACCTTGTAAAAGGTTGCTCAATAGTTGTTTAAAGAAGAGCTGTGGGTGTGTGGTTTACAGAGTTCTGATTAATTAAGCTATTAAAGCTGACACCAGTCTTAATTCCCCACAGGCATTCTGCCCCGTAGCTGGTGCCGTTACACTGTACCTACTTCCATGACTGTGATCCAGTGGGTGGCTGACTTCAGTGAGCGCATTAAGCAACTGCAGCAGATCTCCCAGGGAGCAGCCAGTGGTGGCGCCAAAGAGCTGAAGGTGCATAAACAAATACTTCACAATAAAATCCACTATTCTAGAAGACTAAGTGTTTATATCATTAAATAAATCCATAAAATATCTTGGTGGGACCAAATTGTTACTGATGGTAACTTTTTGGAATGCAAATGTAAGTGTAAAATGCAAAGTGGGAGTCTAATAAGATTTCATTTTTCTCTAGAACATCCACGTGAACCTGGGTAGCCTGTTTGTGCCGGAGGCCTATATCACAGCTACTCGTCAGTATGTGGCTCAAGCCAACAGCTGGTCTCTGGAGGAGCTGGGTCTGGAGGTCAATGTCACTTCTGTGCAAGGAGCAGCATTGGATGCATGCAGCTTTGGAATTAAGGGTTCGTGAAGATATAGGGTCTCATGGCTTTCTAGAAAATGAGTAGCATTCCGGATTTGGTTTCACATGGCATTGATCGGTGCTGGTACACTGACCCGTTTCTGTTCCATAGGTTTGAAACTGCAGGGAGCCACCTGTACTAACAACAAGCTCTCTCTCTCAACTGCAATCTCCACTGAGCTGCCGCTTACACAGCTGCGCTGGGTGAAACAGAACAGTTTGGAAAAGAGGAACATGGTAAGCCTGCTCTCAGCCGTCACCATTGTACGTGCATGGCTGTAAAGGCCGTCCCCAACTTCTGTCCCTTCCATACTTGACGTCTTTTTCTTCCTGCTTGTCTCCAGGTCACCCTGCCAGTGTATCTGAACTTCACCCGTACAGACCTTATCTTTACTGTGGACTTTGACATCGCCACCAAGGAAGACCCACACAATTTCTACGAGCGTGGAGTGGCCATCCTGTGCACAGAGTAGATGATTGCTTAGCTGAAATAGGTCACTCGCATTAATCATTACTAATCCACTAACCGTATATATGATCCTGTAGTAGCTTAGGTAATTCTACATCCCAATATTTGTGACCACAGTCTTGAAACGTAACAGTTAATTATAATTGTAAGTTTGTCAGGAAAGCTATTAGAAAGTAAAGCAAGTGTCGATGGAAGTGTGTGCTGTTGGGAAGGTTTAAGACGAGATGGGCTTTTTACATAAATGGAACTGAATGTGTTTTTAAGTGGAACAATGAACGTTGATTAAAGTTTTGCTAGTTGGAAAATTTCAGACAACCCTATATTGTCACTTGTTTATTGACCTTAAATGAATAAATGTGTAGTACTCTTTATTGGAATGTCAAAACCTGCATATCACGGTCCGATGAAAAACATGCATCTCTGAAATGGTGACTTTAAATGGAAGGCAATATAAAATTAGTTTATGCTAGAGCTGGGCAATATGGTATTTTATCATGATCGTTGGTTATCACCGTACACAATCTGCTTTTGTTAGTGGTTAATAAACACTGATCAACTACAGGTTTCATTAAATCAGTCTAATTGCACGGTTTGTAATCAGTCAGAATACTGATGCCTCTATTTTGTCTGTGGTTACATGTATCATCATAAATCTACTATAGTACCTTTACCACTTTACCGTTTATTCCAAATGCTTTTAGAGCATTTCTACTGGCCAATTCATCCTGAATTATTTACAGTGCACAGCACAGCTACAGGGTTCAAACCATGGAGCAAACTAAAAATGAAGATGCATGGTTTTCATGGGACAGCAGCCATTATTCTTTGTGCAACAGTTGAGGATCAGAAAGTTGACAGCGGGCTGGATTGAGAGATCTGTGATGTACATGACTTGGCAATCTTGCCATTTACTGATCATATGTCCCATAAGCATATTTCAGTGCAAGGTTCACTCAAACTTATTAACTGTTAAGGGTGGGTAACACGGGAGTGTTAAGTTCCAATTTAGGAATATGCATAATGGAGTTCGAAATGGAAGAGGGTTTGGAGTGGGTAACGTTGAAATACATGCTTGGGTGTATTGATCCTGTGAATGGATTTGGTACATAATGATATACATAGAGTACGTTCCTGCATGTGGCTGTGAAGTGGTGTTTACAAGATCTCATGCAAGATTCGCGTGTACATTTTATAGTTATCTTTTGGCAGTAGGATCAGCGTCAAAGAGGAAGAACCCCGTTCCATAGGCTTTAGCACTTTTGGGATTTAATACTTAATTGGAATTGTAAATGTAAATATAAGGATAGTAGTAATTTAACCCAAGTAGCTAGCTACCTTAAACTGTAAGAACACCTTCAGCCATCATGAAGGTAGGGCTGTCGCGTAGTCGATGACGTTGACGCTGGAAATGCGTCGCTATTAGCTAATATTTAAAAAATAAAAAAAAGTTGTACCATTTTTTACGACTGTTGTATAGGCCTTTAAAACACTTCATTTCAAATAACACTGGTGTCCTTACTGCCACTCTGTACTTGCTCCTCGAACTCCACGAGTCGTTTCAGTCCGGGCAGTTCCAGTCAGAGCTAGAGCTACAGTTTTTCAAAACGTTTTCAAAGACTCAATACATCGAAAGTATGAGAGAATCTGAAATCGACACGAAACAAAAGGTGGTTTCTACACTGGGCAAAGTTTCGAAAGCACACCACAGCAACGCGAGCACCTGAAGAGAAATCACACAGGCGCTATACTAGCCCAAGGACCCCCCACAAGCAGCAAATCTGCTGCCTGTTTAGGGTTTAAGACTTCTACCCAGTGCAGATGCAGACAGTGTAGCACTGGACCGTCCGCATTGCTCGTTGTTCATACCTCCTGCACCACTGACACTGGCGATCACGTACTTCTGCGCCAGGAGTTGTTGACACAAGCTGGAAGCTGCTCTTTCCTGCACAGTACAAAAAAGAAAACGGACCCCCGTGTTTCAATGTAAAGGACTTTGGGGACTGCATAGATAAACTTGGTGGAGGTGTTACTAGGCAGTTCCCTTTTCTCCAGAGAGCACATTCTTTATGCAGGGAATAGCATAAATACACTAGACTGCATACAGTTTGATAAGGACTATAAATACCCCACTACTCTGCTCACTGTTAAACTGAAGATCCTGTTTAAATCTACAGTTTTGCACTTAAGGTGTAGCTCTTTCTTTATAGTTGTAAATAAAAGTTATTTAAATGCTCAATTTTAATGATATTAAATAGATTCACTAGATTAAACAATATAAAAATTGTCATTAGTAGCAGCCCTAAATAAAGGCTCTGCCAAATTGTGGGGTCTGCGCCTCTTTATATATATTTTTTAATCTGTGGCAATATTTATTGCCCCTCTACAAATATGTATATGATATTAAAAAAAGAGTAGCATGTAATTAATGTGATTAGTCAAGTGCACTTTATTAAGGTTACTGTTGTACTTAATTATATGCAAGTATACCCCCCCCCCAATTTAAAGCATACTGTCTGGAAATTGTAACTGAAAGAATGAATGAGAGAAAAATGTGTGAAAAAAAACATGTTTGGACCATGGAAAATACTAAACACTATGTGTGCAGAATCACCAGTTGCGAGGTCTGTAACATCATCCTACCCCATAAACTGACAGCTTTTGGAGTAAAGAAAGCACATTACATACATACATAAATACATACATACATACATACATACATATAGTGACTGTGGTTCTGAATACTCTTGCTTGCAGTGCATTTCCATTTGCCCTGTTCCAGAGGAAAGAGCATGCAGTTACGGAATATGGAATTAAGGATCCATGATGAAACGGTCTTTATTCCTGTAAGGAGACACAAAGTGAAGCAAACATTTGTATAAACAGTTAATTAAAAAAAAAAAAATAATAAAATTACACTTCTAGCTAAACAGGTCCTAAATCTGTAAAAACATATGGAACATCGTCTTGCATTTCAACCAATAGAATCAGCATGATCAACATGCAATAAACGCCTTAACAGCAGGTCAGTCAGTCAGTCAGTTTTTCTTCCACTTATTAAATGCTTCCTCCAGCTTCTACACAACTCTACCTTACCTATGAGAAAATGGTCTCCGTCTCCGTCTGAGTGATACACGGCTTCTTCCTGTGCATGTATTCCTCGTCATCGTCCAACGGGCAGAACACCTTCCTTTTTGAAAGTGTACCAGGGTTGGCAGGGCTCTTATGTAACCTGCCCGTGAGTTGAAATGATGTCTCTGTACAAAATGGAACTGCAGAAGAGAGGTGAGGAGGATTATCAGCCATCCTGGCATTGGCACACTTTCTGGGGCTATATTGGAAGTTCCCATGGCTAACGACCTTCAGCTCAGAGTCACTCGATGACCTCATGTGGACGTCTCCAAACTGCATTACAGGCACAGCATCTCTTAGTCCCGCTCTCCTCACTTCAAGAGAGGGCAGAGGGTTGGCAGTCGGCCTGCGACCCCGGCCCTTCGTTCTAAAGCCTCCATGTTTTTGTCTTTTTGGACCATCTGCAGAGGAAGTGGAGTCTTCCGAGCTTCCGTCATATGGGTCCAGAGGCTGAAACAGTACAGTGTTCGCAATATAATTTGATACAAAAGTGTGTTTTTTATGGTTGAAGTTCACATTCAGATAACTCCCCAATTTAGTCAATACTAATTCACACCAACTAGTTATGACCTTCCACCAATGCACAATGCTACCAGTCTTGGAAAGGTAAAGGCATGCGCTACCTGAAAGCCAGTCAAGCACATCTTTTCGAAGTGCAGCTAAAGCAAAGCCATTGGAGAACTAAACATGTGCCTGCACATGACAGATGCCTACTTTGTCAACATTTTAGTTTTACCATACTGAAAGTACAGCACTTTATATACAACCCCACCATGTAGGCATAGGCCTTTACTGAGGTTTGATAAGACTGAGCCTAACTACCATCAGACCAGGGGGGGGGGGTATGGACCATCAATTTTTGTCTTGCCTTTAAAAAATGACTTTGTCCCAGACATTATGGATGTCAATGAAGTCAATTTTAGGCCATTCAGGGCTAGCGTAAGGATGTCCATTATATGTAAACATATGTAACATTCAGTCCAAAATCAAAATGTGTTACATTTTCATCTTGCACCAAATCTAATCGATCTGACAGTCTATTTGTAGGTGTCTAAAGTTTACTTCTTTGAGTTTTATACTGGAGCTTTAGAAGGCAAGTTTAGCTGAATTAAAAAAAACTAGCCTAAATTCATATCTAAAACACCTAAAATCACAAGTAATCACAATTTGTGTTTTTGTCAGTATTAAAATGGTCAACAATGTCAAAAGAAAAAAAAACAAAAAAAAAACTTGCAGCCCTATTGAACAGCCATATTGAATTGCTTACTAAATACTTTAAAAATATATACTTATACCATGGCACATTTTCCCTGGCAGTGAATTCCTCACTTCAGCTACAGTACAAAAGCATGAATTCAAATCATTTTATTGACTGATTCAATAATTCAATGCATTTGTATTATTGTTTTTTTTTTATCTTAAATGCAAAACTAGCCCCCTAAAATTGAAACAATCACAAACGGGAAAGAAATAAGGTAATGGATGATAAAAGACTTGGGACTCAATTGCTTCTTTCACAATATTGGCTAACTATTGGTTTAGTGCATTCTGAACCCATCATTATACTAAAAGTCCCATAATTACTTCCACCGGTGTTCTTCCTTGTTTTTGGTGTAAGGACCTACACTTGTATGTAAACAGCCAATCACAAGTAAAAGTGTCAAATTATTTTATGAAAGATTGTTTGGCCCTATGTTCTTGTTTTCTGTTACAATTTGTTAGGTATGCACCCAATTACCTACTACCAGCAGCCTAATGCAAAAAAGAGCAAAAATATGTACACAACAGTAACTAGTCCATTTTGAAATACAGTGAATATATACTGTAGTGCATAGAAGTGAAATCCCACTCCGATTCCAGAACCCCCCCCCCACTCACCTGTTGGCAGTGTCGTCCAAATGCCTTCTGCGGTAAAGTAGGCCTCTTGAGGCCTGTGCAACCCTGTAAAGACTTTCAGGAGAGCATGAATGAAGTAGTTAACCAAACCAACAGTTCCTACTCTTCAGTCACGTGCATACAACAGCAGCAATGAGCATATATTACACAATATAGAAAATCTGTAACTGCTGTGTCTTGTTCAAGTCTCAGAACATACAATTTCTCACATCCTACATTCAAATCTAGAGGGACATGGTTTGAAGGTACCGTTCTCAGATACATGGGCCTAACGTCAGTCTACTGTATTGCTCCCTGCAACGAAGTGGTCACTATTGGGGTCAGTACCTTACTGCTGGCATCGGACCATCGAGGACTTGTGTCTGACTCGGAGTCTGAGCTTGAATCCACTTTGCACATCTCCTGACAACCCAAAACAGTCAGTGTACGCTTGCTTTTTACTAAAGTGTATTATATATATATATATATATATATATATATATATATATATATATATATTCAGCACAAATTGACAAAAATGTCTTCAGCCCTACCATGTATTTGAATGCCAGCCTGTCCACAGTGTAAGGTTCCCTCTGATCAAGTCTTTGGCCATAACCACCTGTGAGTACAACTTGTATTAGCAAACCCATTGAGACTGAATGTTAGGAACATCCATCATGATAACACTACACGACTCTTCTAATTATTTATTATTCAGTAATGCTTTTGAAGGCCTTTTCTGGCTTATGCTGGAGGCCTTCTACCTGTTGCAGCATGTCCTCGTCGTCGTAATTGTTTGGTCGGCATTGTGGTCCATAAAGGGCCTGAACCCAGCGTCTTCGGGCAAATTTAAGGATCACCGAGGTTGAAGGTGCCTTCAGGTCATCCTACTTAAGACGTGTGTGACGTGATTTGTGGTAAAGTGGGTTTTGATCGGAAACAACATGAACGCCTTAGAAAAGCGATGTTTCACTTACTGAAACATCGAGGCAGCTCTAGCAGATACGCACATCTGGTTTTCTGGCGTGAGCGCGAGGTTAAGCCAAAGCGATTATGGCCTACACGTGTTCATGTGTTGAGGCTGAATGACTAAAATAACGTTTTTCACTAGTAAATACGAGATTGTGGCGTTCATGTGCGCCCATTTCGCAAATACGACATTTTAGACAGAAATACGGGAGGAGACCTGCTAGCATATAAAAATAAATTATTAATAAACAAAAAATAAACAAACAAAATATGTATAAAATTTGATTTTATATTTTCACCCTGTATATGAGCATGTGGCGTGTGGACGCTGGTATTTAAACAGAATCATTTTTACACACTTGATGCCTGTCTTTCATTTATAATAAGAATTGTGTTTTATTTTATTGTTTTATTTATAATAATATTGTTTAGTTGTCGTTTTATTATTTTATTTACAACAAGAATGTTTTATATGGTAATACTCGTTGTAAGTAGTGGTTAGATTAATTAGCGAAAACATAAACATCATGTCATCCTCTGCATCAACTAAGCATGGTTTCTGTGGTGTTGTTTTTGTGTTTTTTTTTATTCGTTTTACAGCTGTTTAAATGTAGTTGTTATTTATGAAAAAAAGATTATTACTATAAAATTAAATGATTACAGTATAAAGGGATCCTCCTCGTTGCCTTTATCTGTTCGAACATTCCGTTAAATAACCGCAGTAGCCTGTGTTTTCGGCATTGCGCATGCGCAGCGCGTAAGATCCGGGCTTGGGCCAGGATGAATGCAAATTTCAAAGATGGCGGCGGAGGGAGGAGGGAAGGAGATGAACGAGATCAAAACTCAGTTCACGACTAGAGAAGGCGCATACAAACTCCTCACGCACTCCGAGTACAGCCGCCCCAACCGGGTGCCTTTTAACTCGCAGGGCTCCAATCCCGTTAAGGTTTCGTTTGTCAACGTGAACGACCAGTCCGGCAACGGCGACCGAATCTGCTTCAATGTGGGCCGGGAGCTCTATTTCTACATCTACAAAGGCGTCCGAAAGGTAAACAACGCGTCGGTTCTTACTGGTTTCTCTCTCGCGGGTGCGATTAAAGTGACTGGCTTTAGTAAAAAGCGGAAGTTGGTGAAAGTCAAGTGAAATGCCGAGGTCGTTGTTTGGCTGCTTTTCCTCAGCGGGGTTTTTTTTTTGCGTGGACCGTTTGCTAACGTTAGCTTGCTTTAGCTAATTTAGCTCTTGGAGCCGACCGACAAGCTGTCAGTTTGGGCCTAACGTCAGGTACACCTGTCATGGACACCGTAGGACCAACACTTTCCGTTCCCTCTTTATCCCTACGAGTCACCGAGAACCCATGTTTGGCTTTTAGCTGGCTTAATTACCCGCTTGCCGTGTGGGGATTAACATTAGCCGCGTTCATGTTGGCACATATCGGGGTCGTCCACTGTGAGCTAAGCTAGCTAGGTAACTTAGCTGCAACTTGGCTCAAGCGAATGACTCAACTGCGATGGAGATCACAGGTCGTGTTTAATCGAGGACTCGTCTTCTTGAACTCTTTCTGAGTTGTCACGCACGCCGGTGAATGCTTGTTTATGAGTCGAATGTTAACGTCTGCGTACATTGGCACGAGACAAGGAGGGACATGACGGTGGGGTTAAAAGTCTGACATGACGTCTTTTTAATGTTGTGATTTCCAGTATTCCATCTAGGGATGGCTTACTGTAACTTTTAACCACCGTATTCAGGATTTGTGTGTGTGTGTGTGTGTGTGTGTGTGTGTGTGTGTGTTCGATACTGCTGACGGAGACTGATCTCGCCAGTCGTTTAATGTGGATTACGTGTCGTTTCAAGTGCTGAGTAAGGGAGCTGCTCTATGGACGTTAAACGAGTGGTGCGTTTGGAAGCAGTTGGGCAAAATTACCTCACTGTCCAAATGCCATTGCATTGGGGGTGTGATAGGTTGCATCATATGTTCTCCATCTTTCATTTTCCATAAATGCACAACAACAGTTTTTAGGAATGGAAGTTTAAAAAGTTTTGTCTGGGACAAAACAGGGCCGGATACAGCCACACTTTTCAGAGCACCATTCTGTCAAAACCAAGTGTTGATGGTCTCAGATTTCGGGATCTGTCTGTAGCAGCAATGTTTGTTCCTACAGGACCAGTGTTTTATTTTTATGTATTAATGATTGCATTGATTTTAATTTTACATAATTCTGTCTCATCGCAGTGCTCGGTAGCTGCACCGTTGTTGAAACGCCTTATACTGTGGAAGGAAGTTGATTTGGCTGTCATTTTACTAATCTGTTTGCCACTCCAAAGATGGTTTTGTCAAAAGTGGTCAGTAAACACATGTTGGGCTGGAGTTGAATCCACTATCCATGTGATCACACAAGTTCTCCATGGCTATACATTTATTTTCTATTTTTTTTTTAAAATTACATCTAGAAGAATATGCAGCACTGAATGATTCATAGTTTATACTGGGCCACTGATACAGAAATATACAAGAATTAAAGCGGAGAGTCAAAATAGATCTGTTCTTGGTTGTTAGGATCTGAAGTTGACTGCCTGTGTCTGCAAATATGGCTCTCAAAGGATGTATTTGTCTTATCCTTTTATTGCATCCTATTGGAGGAAATAGGACCACTCTTAAGTGATACAACTTTCCAGAAAGACCAAGAACCTGTGATTTAAACAGTACTGCCAGATTCTGGAACCAGCACTTCTGTGCCACACACTACAATATCGCACTGATATCTCAATAAAAGGATCCTCTGCCACACAGTGCTATATGAGTAACAGGAACCATTATCACATGCTGCTGTGTCAGTGGTCAAATTCGTACCAGACTTGGGAGTAAGGCTTAGTGCAGCTTTGAATTTAAAAATGAACTGAAAAATTGAAAATGAGCGTGTTTGGGTTTTTTTTTTTTCCCCCCCATGTTCAAATCTGGCTCATAAATACAGTTGTATTAAAAAATATTCAACCCCAGCGTGAATTGGGTTGTTTAGCAAAATGTACAAACTGTCAGGCAATTAAACAGGTACTAATAACTACTACAGTTTCAGAATTATTCAGTTACTTTAGGCCAAAGCACCTATTTGCTGTTATGACCTGCTGCAAAGGTGATGCATAGCCAGACACCAGCTTCTGGCAGTGTTCCTGAGGAATCTTGGCCCATACCTCATGGGCAGTGGCCTCTAGTTCATGAATGTTCTTGGGTTGCTGCTGCAACCACCTTCTTCAAATCCTACCAAAGATTTCTATGGGGTTCAAGTCAGATGACTGTCTGCCACTCTTCTTCCTAAACCAAGCCTTGGTAGACTTGAGATCATTGTCCTGTTGGAAGGTGCAGGCTTCAGGTGCCGGCTAAGAAGCAAAGCAGCCCCAGAACATCAGCAAGCCACCGTCAAATTTCACTGTAGGCAGGGTGTTCTTTTCTGCGTATGCTTCATTCTTCCTCCTCCAAACGCACCACTGATCCATAGGCCTAAAAATGTTCAGTTTTGTTTCCACATCGCTCCACAGAACGGAGTTCCAAATCTTCTGTGGCTTATTTACATGGTTTCGATCAGACTGGAGCCTACTTTCCTTCTGCTTTTCGGTCAGTACAACGGCAGCAGCAACCATGTTGGGGCGTTATCGGTAATTGAAACTAAATCTGATCTGCTGTTCCTCTGCTTAGCCATGCACAGCTTAGCCATATCTGCACCTTTGTGGCTATCGTTCGCTGCTCTTGTATGGAGCACTTGAGCTGCTAGCTATTCTGTGGCAATGGATGTCCACGCAACACCTGATCCAGCTTACCCATAATTCAGTTTTTGTCTCGCTTTAGGAGTTTGGAGGTCTCTGTGACCCTGAAATATAGTTATAATAGAGAAATATAGAGATGGGACCCTGCTGTATCTTGGCTTCAAAGTGGAAAACACGGCACGAAAGTCCTGGTTGTCAATTACTGAATACGGATGCAGATCATTGGTAATAAATGCTGCAATAGTGATTTTCTTCAGCAGTTTTTTCCAACTTGCTTAATTGTCCAGTAGTTGGCAGCACAAAAAAATAACTGGTTGTGGTTTTTGCCAACCATAGCCAAAGTGCTTCAATACGCTAGCTTATAATGCACAGAATGCCAGTCGGTTTACTTGCTCACCTTTGTGCCTCTGTTATGTGCATGCCACATAATAAAAAAATATTTTTGGCATTTGTGAATTGATTCAGAATTCTCCCCATCTGCATCAAGATGCATCATAGAATTGTTTTGCATCAGTTCAGCTAACAAAACCCTTGATTTGCCACCTGATTTTAAAAAAGTGTGCTCTAACGAGGGATTTTATTTTTATTTTCCCCGTTGCTGAAGTTTTTTGATGTTGCATTTCACACAGAACAAGACTTGCACAGTGTCTAGGTTTTGGATGCCATCATAATTTAGACAGTAAATGTACAGTATATGACTCACAAGCTACAGAGGTTATAGTTTGCTTTAGATAACACCCTTCAAACTGTATTATTGCTTGTCAGTGTTTTCTAGAGATGGCACCTTAAAAAGAGATTTTCCAAACTGGTATGGGGTGAGGCTAGGTAACGAACTTGATGGTATAATTTCAGGGATCAGTGGCGGCTCCATGCTTAGAGAGCTGGGTTATCGATGACAGGGTTGTGGGTTCGACCCCTGGGTTCGCTAAGCTGTCGCTGTTGGGACCATGAGCAAGGCCCTTAAACCCACTGTGGCGATTGGCTCTCCACTCACGTGTGCTCATGGTGTCACTGTGTTTTTGCTCTCTAGTGTGGATCTGTGTGTTCACTGCACGGATGGGTTAAAGACGCAGGCCAAATTTCATCTGACCAACACAAATGGTGTTGATTAGTTGTTGCAACCTCTATGTAAATTTTGAGAATTGGCACAAAACACAAGTGTATTTGAACACCCAAAAGAATGGATGCAACTTTATGAATCTCCACATATACAAGTCAGTGGATGTGGCTTATTTTTAATATTAGCCCAGCATCATTTATCTATCTATTTATTTATTTATTTAATAACCAGTCCAGCCACCATTACTCTGACCAGTGCTATTCACAGTTATAAAAGCGTTTGTTTTTTTTAATCCTTTTTACATGTTTTGGTCACCATACTGGTTAAAATGGTGGGGGGTGTTGTGTTTTTTTTCCCCAGATATACCTGGATATCATTTTAGATTATATGAGGAAATGTCCGTCTTCTGTGTTACAATGCTTATGTTTACACTCTGTTCTAGGAAATGTTTTTGAGGAGGCAAATAATCATTATACTCATCAATCTGTTTAATTTCTGTAGGCTGCAGACCTAAGCAAGCCAATAGACAAGAGGATATACAAGGGAACGCAGCCCACCTGCCATGACTTTAACCACCTTACTGCCACGGCTGAGAGTGTATCTCTGTTGGTGGGTTTCTCAGCCGGCCAAGTGCAGCTCATTGACCCTATCAAGAAGGAGACAAGCAAGCTCTTCAATGAAGAAGTAAGTGTTTGTGAAAAAGGTCTGCTGCTTTTGGTGTATTAGACAGGAAGTACAGTGGCATGCAAAAATTTGGGCAACCAAAAGATCCTTCATTTCTTTCATTTTAAGCAAGATTAGGCATCACAGCTTGTAAACATCTTTGCAGCCAGTTTTTTATATATATTGATTTTCACCCATTCTTCCTTGCAAGAGGCTTTTAATTCTGTGAGGTTCTAGGGCTGTCATGCATGCGCTGCTGTTGTTGGATCAATCCACAGCATTTCAATGATTTTGCAGTCAGGTAGCTTTAAGTACTTGAGCTTGCACCTCTAATATCCAGTGTGAATTTTGAGGTATGGTGAGGATCACTGTCCTGCCATAGAAGTCTCCCCTCTTCATCAACAGATATTTTTACTGACAGTGTGACGTTGGCTTCCAGGAATTTGCTGGTATTTAACCAAAAACGTTGTTGATATTCAAATCCTAGCACAGGTGAAGCAGCCCCCCCCCCTTCAATCACAGACAATGCACTAATCTTGCTTAACATTTTGAAATGAATGTTTCCTCTAAATTTGGGGACCAGTTCATTGTCTCTTTACTTAATGCAGGTGCATTAAGCCAGTATACAATATTGAATTATGATGCAATCTGAGTCTGTGACCCTTTTTTCACCACTACCGACTAGTCTGGTCAACAAAACGATTTTGAGCAACACCGTTTAATTTCTCTTCTTCAGTTTTTGAGTTTCCACATAATTTAACATCAATCATATATTTTGCACAGTATATGGTGTCTTGTGATATGAAATGCATATGTTGCTGTAAAAGGTACAATGCTGTGGAAGTGTTTAACCTGAATTCCTGAGGTTGTGCCCAAGCTCAGGGCTGTGCGATATTTGCAAAATGATATCTCACTATTTTGGGGGGATTTTGTTGATAAATCAATGACATTTTGCACCCTTCCAAAATTATGTTATACATCCTTACTCTTTTAAAGACTACCTTTATTGCTCCTTACTTAATATGTTAATAGAAACAACATATTTAAGAAAAACATGTTTTTCTTCAACAAGTATTGAAATAAAAGCTAAACAAACCATGCAACCATCAGTGCAAGTATTATTAAGCCTGATCACTGCAAGTGTGTGTGTGAACCATCTGGATTTACTTTAGAGAGCTTGCTATGGCTGCAAGGTGTTATTTCAACTGAAGCCATTTTCTGATTAAATTAGTTTTACATGCCTTTTGGACCTCCCCAACCTTTTTGTCTGTGAATGCAATTAAATCCTCATAGGGATGCTCCAGAATCGTAGAAATCCTCTAGACAGTAGGGACAGTTACTCTAACAAAAGCGGGATCCACTTTCCTTAAATTGTGAGACGAAGACCCCAGCCTGCCCACAGCCTCTGGCTGCAGAGCAGCGTGGTTACAGGTGGAGTGCAAATTTCCTGTAGTACGCAAGTCTGCATGTGGCAGTTTCCCTTCAGTCTGCTTTATCAATCACAGCGCGCAGAGACTTTTCCTGCCATATGGCTCTTCTTTTTCCATTTGGACATTAGCACTGATTGTAGTTGGGCAGAGCCTGAACCTTTAAATGGCATTATGTACCTGACTGGGCAACCTGTGTACTGCTCAAAGCTGGTTAACTGAAGTCTTTCTAGGTACCAATCACTGATTCTAAATAAATCTTCAGTTTGGTTGCACTAGGCAGGGGCTAACACCTTTCCTCAACTAAATATTTTGCATAATTAATACCATGCACACAAAAGACATGAATGTGCCAAACATTTGTGTCAATTTTCCTGTCGTAATCAACCTATACACTACTACAACCCACAATATAAACAGCTTAATTAAAATGTAAAAATGTGCACAGATTCAGACAGGGTGCAGACACTTTCACAGCACTGTAAACCTAAAGTTCTTAGCAATGTACTGTTCATTTTGTTGTTGACTTTATCTAACCAATGTTCTCTCTCCCCCCTCCCCCCTTCTTATCCTGTACCATCACTTTCTTCCATCCTTCTACAAACCCTCCTTAAAACCACGTTCTCAGAGACTAATAGATAAATCTAGAGTGACTTGTGTAAAATGGGTGCCAGGCTCTGAGAGTCTCTTCCTTGTAGCTCATTCCAGTGGAAACATGTACTTGTATAACGTGGAGCATACATGCGGCACGACAGCCCCTCACTACCAGCTGCTCAAGCAGGGTGAGAACTATGCTGTGCACACGTGCAAGAGCAAATCCACACGCAATCCTCTGTTAAAGTGGATGGTAGGTGAGGGGGCGCTGAACGAATTCGCCTTTTCCCCAGATGGGAAGTTCTTAGCCTGTGTTAGCCAGGATGGCTTCCTTCGCGTGTTTAACTTCGATGCTGTGGAGTTGCACGGGACCATGAAAAGTTACTTTGGGGGACTGCTTTGTGTCTGTTGGAGCCCTGATGGGAAGTACATTGTCGCAGGTGGGGAGGACGATCTAGTGACCGTGTGGTCCTTTGTGGACTGTCGAGTCATTGCACGGGGCCATGGCCACAAGTCGTGGGTGAGCGTAGTGGCTTTTGACCACTACACCACCAGTGTGGAGGAAAGTGACCCCATGGAGTTCAGTGGGAGCGACGAGGACTTCCAGGATCAGATCCACTTCGGGCGTGACCGGGCCAACAGCACGCAGTCACGTCTCTCCAAGCGCAACTCTACGGACAGCCGACCGGTCAGTGTCACTTATCGCTTCGGCTCGGTGGGCCAGGACACTCAACTATGCCTGTGGGACCTCACAGAGGACATCCTGTTCCCCCACCTCCCCTTGTCGCGAACCAGGACCCACACCAACGTCATGAATGCTACCAGTCCCCCAGCCACAGGAAGTGGAGGAGGTGGGAGCAGCACTGTTGTCACGACGACAAACAATCCCAGCACGAATGGCAGCAACAACAGTGGCACGAACACGCCAGGGAACTCTCTGCCCACACCGCTGCCACGCTCCAACAGCCTACCGCACTCTGCGGCTGCCACCACAGGCAGCAAAAGCAGCGTAATGGACAACGCCATTGCTTCGGGTGTCAGCAAGTTTGCCACGCTTTCGCTGCATGACCGTAAAGAGCGCCACCACGAAAAGGACCACAAGCGCAACCACAGCATGGGCCACATCAGCAGCAAGAGCAGCGACAAGCTCAACCTGCTCACCAAAACCAAAACGGACCCAGCCAAGACGCTGGGCACTTTGCTGTGCCCACGCATGGAGGATGTACCCCTGCTTGAGCCGCTCATCTGCAAAAAGATAGCACACGAGAGACTCACTGTTCTCATCTTTCTAGAGGACTGTATAGTCACCGCTTGTCAGGAGGGATTTATTTGCACATGGGCGAGGCCTGGCAAAGTGGTAAGTTCATTTTGAATCCAAAATGCCTGCAAAATTGGTCTTCCTCTGCACTCAAAATACTACACCGTCTCGTAAACAGTTAGGTATCGTGCCTGTATCTGTAGTGGTGTCAAGTGAGTAAGTTTGAGTGACAATTTTTTTCCTCCCCCTGCCAGGTAAACAGAAATGGAGATGGAATTTCTTAAAGTGTAATTACGCTCTCGTTAGCTACACCCACAACGTTTTGTTTGACTCATGGGCTGTTACCTTGAATCCATGTAAGAATTTGCTAACCTTGGAGAATATATATTTTTATGGTATATTGGTGCATGGCGACACATACGTGACTATTGTGCCACAGCGCAGCATTGTACATTCAGGAAATGGTTGGTTGTCTGAAAAACCAATAAGATTATATTATTTTTCATTGCATCATTGCAGATCTGATCAAAATACTTTTTCAGGAATGGATAATAAAAATTAATCTAGTTATTTTGTAACTGTTTTGTTAACTTATTAACAGTGGTATTATCTTACTTCCATCAATTTGCATAAATAAAAATACAGAAAAAACAACAACGAAGCTTTATAAAGGCTCAAATGCCATAAACAAATGCACACCATGTCCTCATACAAATTAGACACAGCCAAATTATCGCTCTGCATTGTTCTAATTATTACTTTTCGTTTTGTAAAAAAAGAAGCAAAACTGCAGTGTCATGAACTATATGCATTTGCACGTCTTATGAGTATTCTGGTGAAATGTCTCCGAATATACTATTTTGACTCCTGTGCATTCATGCAGTGTGTTGAGTCAAAGTAATAAATAATGGAAGGTTTTTTCAGCAAACATCTGTAGATTGGCCAGCATTACTGTTAGCTGTACTAGTACATATGGGTCATTCTTTGGATCAAAGATTAGAATACATGTAACCGTACAAGAATACAGTTAATACATCATTAGATCATTCATTTGTTCTATTACCTTTGTATTTATCTGATTACCATAACCTTTGGGGTGGTTTTAAAGACATACTTAAATAAGAAAATGCGGTTTCCTCTTGTGCGTTAAATATTTAAATAAATTAAAATTCTAATTTTATGGTAATACACCACATAATTTAGGATGAACATATAATTCTGATATAAAATCTAACTCATTAAATCTACTTAATCATTGACCCAAACCCAAAGTAATGACACTATCGAACAGATTACATATGAACAGGATGCGTGGTAGACAAAATAACTTCTGTCTTAACATTTAATTTGAACAAAAATACAACATTTATTTTTTATATATCTAAAATCTGTTCATTTGAGACTTGTTTGGTGTTCAGATGTTATTTCTTTAGTTTTCTCATGGAGATATGAGGATAATGCAGTTAACAAATAATGAACGATAGTAGCCAGCCACTAGTATTTTGTAAACTGAATTTTTAAATAATTATATGCAAGATAAACAGCATTAAGTTTAAGTAAGAATTAAAAAGGCTAATGTAGCAAATTGCCACCATAAGTGAATTTATTACTATAAAATTTAATAAAATTATGCTGTAATAAAAAAAAACTAAGCATTAGTAGCTGGGCTGGCCAGTCACGGAGGGTAGGATTGTAAAACCTTTTAAAAGGTGCCATAGAACCATAGAATGCATTTATTGTGTATTTAAAGTTTTTCCCGAACCCTTGCCCATGGTTTAACATGCCTAAAAAAACACTCTTTATTTTGCATCAGAATAAAACCACACTAATTTAATTCAATGATGGTCTTGTGAACAAAATAAATATTGAGTGGTTTACTTTGGCTTTTTGAGTTAGTCTTCCTTTGTCCCTGGCAAAGGTAAAAACGCCAGGCTCGCATAGAAACACATTATGCAAGTCTTTGACAATAAAACTTTTGATGGAGTGCGGAATTCCCTTTTCTGGGTTGGGTGGATGCTTTGGCATCAGTTGCTTGATAGTCGTCTGGTTGTCAGCAAGCTATCCCCTACAACAAGACCAAAATCTGGTCTGAAATCACTTATGAAAACTGGTGGGGGGGTGTAGGCAGTGTTTTATAATGGCGCCACAGCTCTGAGGTACCTATATTCCACCCCTACAAATCGGTTTTGCTTAATTCATAAAATTATAAATATTAGTATTCATAAATATTTAATTGTGAACAATTGTAATGTGATTTTTTTTTTTTTTTTTTTTTTTTTTTTTTTAATTATTATTTATTTTCATTTTCTTTTCTTTTTTTAAATATCACCAGGACAAATTAGGGTAATGATTAAACAAAAATAAACTTCTAGCTGCTTCTACATATGTGCCTGTTCCATATAAAGTAAGTTATGTGAGCTACCTTATTATTTTATAAGTTTATGGAGCATGCACATCTGTTTTAATGAGCTTGAGAATGACCCAGATGCTACAGTAGCATTTTAATTCATTTATTCCCTTTAGTTTTTGGTAAATAGAAGGCATCTAACTCTTCTTTAGGCACTTAACGTATAGATCCCAAAGATTTAGCTGCTTCCTTCTAAAGGTTACTGTCTGGATATTTGGTGGTGTATCACTGTTTTACCTCGTATTCTTTAAAATGTTAAACAAGAACAAGATGTTCTGTGTCTTGGTCCTGGCTATTTGTTTAAAGTCACTTTGGTCTGAGAATCCTTTCTTTTGTGTCAACAGTCACTTTAATGGCAAAATTATAAAAATATATACAATTATAAAAAATTCTATAACATTTCAGCATTAAGAACATTTGATGATGATGATAAATAAAGCACTTAATTAAATTATTACTAATGTTGCATTTTAATATTCTAATGACAAACATAGGGTATTTTTTAACATTTGTTTTAAAGTTATTGTGTGCTGAATGCAAAGCAACATATAAAATTTTGCTTTGTGGCAGACTTTGACAGGATCACCTATGACCTGTGATTTAAATATCCTAAATACTTTTTCATAAGTTTACATGAATATTACATGTCTGAGTAGCGGTATTGGGCATGTAATTTACTTCTGCATGATTCTTTGGTTAGACTCCATGTGACCAAACATGCTGAGCGCTAAGGGTAAAGTGTATCTTTTACTTGTATATTTCCCAATGGGACTATTTAAAAACATAAGTTTGACATTTCTAGGATTCATGTAATATTTTGAATGTAAAAAAGGTACTTTCATTAGCAATGATTTGTAAATATATTTGTAAAATGTATAATTACTGCATTGATGTTGCTTTTTTTTCCAAACTAAAAAAAAAAAACACTTTGGAAATGCTCCCGAATAAATTTTTGTCTTCCTTTTCAGGGTTTATTGTCATCCCAAAACCAAGCCAGCTCTCCCAGTGGAACAGTAGTATAGCCACAATATTTCTGCTGCTAAGAACCCTGCATCACACCGCTGTCACATAGAGAGCCCTGTGCTGCTCTTCACTTCATCTTCACTTCATTGTTTGTTTATTTGCCCTGCGCCCCCTTTTCAGTTCTTAAATTCTTGTTATTGGTTGCCTCACATGGTCTACTTGCATGGTGGACTTGCTAATTACTGTGCACAAATGGAAATGGTGTGGTGCAATGATGAACTGTGGCCATGGTGGTGAAATTTCTTTTTGCCCCAATTTTTTATTATTATTTTATTTGATTTTTTTTTTTTTTTTTGAGAAGAAATGTATTTATTTTTTTCTTCACACACCCATTTTACTATTTTGCTTTGGAGCTTGGCTATAGTGAGGAAATAAGTTAAGCCTCAGACCAGCCTTTGACCTTAGTAAATTGAGTGGGGGGGTGAGGTGGGCCTGAGGTTGAAACCAGGGGCAAAGAGAATCCAAGGACTTGCTTCCATCCAAATTCCTTTTCCTGAGATTTTTGTTTTCTCCTTTGTATGGAATAGATTCTCCCCCATTAAGAACTTTGCACTGATTTTTATTTTGGTTGTCTGTTTTGTAACTACTTTACTTTAAAGGATAAAAAAGACAAAAAAGAAGAAAGGTTTGGGGATGGCCTTGATGCACTCGGCTTTAATATCCTCTGTCTTGAAATTTGAATCTGAAAAAGCTGGATGCTGCAATCAGTTTTTTTTTTTTTTTTTTTTTTTTTTTTTTTTTATTAAAGAAAATTTGTTTGCACTTAATAGTTTATTAGAGAATGAGAATGGCTTTACATTTTGTGTGCAAGGACTCACAGACTGGTATAAGGTGGAGAAATATGAAATGATTAAAAAAAACCTTTGTATCTATTGAGCATTTATTTTAATATTGTTTCAGATTAAAAATCTGCTTTGTATTATATGTATAATATTGTAATTCAGTGATTAATGGGGCAAAAGCAAATGATCAGTACTACTCTAGTGGACGTTTTGTCATCATTAAAGGAAATAGTGATTTCTAAAGCAGAAAATTATACATATTAATAATATTAAAAAAAATCTTGAATACGCAGGCTTCTGTTTATTTTATTTTTTTTGTTCTTTTGTCTTGTACTAAATGAATCCAGATGTATTTTGATATAGGAGATTTATGTATCAAAAGGCTTTGAGTTTTCAGTTTTCGAGCCATCATGCTTAATGTTACAAATTTAGAAAATGCTATGTTGTCTGGCAGCAGAGCAGCTAAACTCGGGAACTTTAACGTTTGAAGCTCAGGAAGTCAGGCAGACTAGGAAAAAAAGTCTCTCACAAGCTACGAGTTCATATTAAGCTAACCAGCAGCAGTGCTGTTCTACGTAATACTACTAATTACACCCGCTAAGAACAACGGCAGTAGGTTTGGGGCTGGACATGACCATGTTGACCCTATTGAACATTGCAATATGTACTTTTTTTGTGACTATCAATCATTGTTAATGAAACATTCAGTGAATCGGCAGTAACCAGCTGCCGAGGTCACAGTTTTATGTCGTTAACATTTAACAGTTCACCTTCTGCTTATTAAAAAAGAAACATAGATATTTGGCCTTGTGCTTTGTCACTTATCGTTTTGTGATTACAGCTGAATGAAATTACCTTTTTTTTTTTTTTTTTTTTTTTTCCTTCTTTTTTTAATTTATTTATATAATTTCGAACATGATGAATTAAAATGGTGTAAAATGAAGTTTAGAACACTACAATAGGCCACATACTTAAGTCTCCTTAACTCAAATTTGTCAGCTAAGATGTACAATTTCCCAAACAAAATTCAGGCTTACGGTAGCGTGCAGTTGTTTTTAGGTATGTGATGTGCATTTTAATGGGTAATAAGTCATGCACACAGTCCATTGCCATTGTGTAAAGTGTGGCCAAGTTTTACCCACATCACTCACAAGGCTAATGTGACCTGTTGCACTCATCCACCCAGCTTTAGCGAAATGCCTTCCTGCAGTCTTGCTCTTTGGGTCAAAACAAATCGGCAAAGAAAAGTTGACATAGCAACCTAGCGAAGTGTGTCTGGCTCATCTGACCAGAGTCTGGCCAGTATTTTGACATTTGCAGAAATTTCCTTTTTTAATCAGCAAAGTTAATAGTTTTTTTTTTTTTTTTTTTTTTTTTTTTTTTTTTTACAGCAAACAGGTTCTGTGTGGTGCAGTGCTAGCATTACTGTTTAAGCACTGACGTTGCTTTCCACTTAATGACCTCATGAATGTACTTACGACACATAAATAAATAAATAAATAAATATATATATACACACACACACACACACACACACACACACACACACACAGTGGGGGGGGGGGGTATTTAGTCAGTCACCAATTGTGCATGTTCTCCCACTTAAAAAAAATTAGAGAGGCCTGTAATTGACATCATAGGTAGACCTGAACTATGAGAGACAAAATGAGAAAACAAATTCTGAAAATCACATTGTCAGATTTTTTAAGAATTTATTTTTACATATATACATAGTATGTCACTATGTCAATGTAGAAGCATATATAGGGTTATATAAACATATAGAGAATGGGGAGCTGTCTGAGATTCAGGACTAGTCTGTTCCATCAATGCACTTTTTTTTTTTTTCCTTACCACGTGCCCTGAAGGTCTCTATCGACTCATTCTACACACTGTGGTCGCTAAAGTGTGGACTGGGAGAAGGACTACAGGACTAAGGCATCTGCATTCTCTGCTTTAAATCAACTGTCAATCCTTGATCAGCTTTTTATGTAGTGTGTACTGGGAACTCAAGAAACTGCAAAGGCAAAATATGCAGTAATGAGGCATAAACGTAATACTAAAATATATATATTTATTTAGTCCAGGTGTGTGCATTTTCTAGAGGCATGTGCTGGAGTAAAGTGACCATGAGCCTAATTGGACATTGTGATGTGATCTACAACACAGTCTGCATGTTTGGTGTGTGTTTCTTCACCCACATGCTAATGTGTTTAGTTGTGACTGAGGGACACGGCAAGCTGGAAGGCTTGAACAGTGAGAGATCAGTTATGTGATTCTAGAGACTTTAATTGCTGGTGTGGAAGCTCATACGTTTGTTCTCCTTAAGCTTTTGTTTCTTCAGTGGATTTAAAAGTTAGCCTGATTCACCTACACCCACCACAGATAATTTCAATAAAATGTAACCTACTTACCCAAACACAGACTTCACATAGTACAAGACCAAAGAGTTGTATACAAGGATCATTATTTGTCTGGGCAGATTTGGTGACTGTGTAACACCCCCCCCCCCCCCCCCCCCCCCAACCCTCCACTCGCTCAAAAACACTAGAACTGTCCTTATTTTCAAAAGGTGTTTTTGAGCTCCTGCTTGCTGATACTAAATGAATTGGTACCATGTGTTAATTTTTCATTCATACTTATAACTAATAGCAAACTTTAGTTTAAAGTTAATCACTGTGTTAAGCTGTCTCAACATTTATGGCCCAGCAATATTTGATTTCTGTAGTTTAGTGTTCAATATCTTGTGCGCAAAACATGCTTTGAATGCTTGAATGATATCAACCCAGGCCTCATTCGTGCATCTGCAGTGTGTGTCAGAGCTAGAGCTGACCTCAGATGAGTTGGCTAGACTAATCCATGCTGAGCAATAACATGGGTTGGATGCCTTGACTCCTTTGTAACGGCATGTGCTATAAATTATAATTTCATGTTGACAGGGTTTGTATTCTTTCTCCAACTTCAAGCCGAGGATGGTTGTTTTCCAGTGTTTTCACTTGTGTTGACTGGCATTTGATTTATTTGAAGGTGTTCTTTAAAGAACCTTTGTGGTTTCACTAAAACAGGTTATCTTGCAAATGTATCATCTGTAGTCTCACAGCTCTGCCATGTGCGTGTTTGTTTGGATAATTATTAAAGTTCAGCTTCTTCCTACTAGCTTCATTAAGCTTCAACAGCTTCATAAAGACCCGATAAAATGACTGACTAGTTTGCAGACGTGTTAAACCTCTTTTTTTTTTTTTTGGGGGGGGGGGGGTGCTGAACTAGACACTATTTATACTGTATGGCTATATCAGTGAAACAGACGTCCTTTGTTCTCAGAGAAGTTTGGCATTATGTCACGCTCCTTTTGAGTAAATTTCTGGAATCATATTCTTTAAGAAAAGACTAGCTAGCTTGATGGAGAGAGTTGAAGAAACACGAGCAGGCGAATTTGTGAGAAAATCTAATTGTTTCGTAAATGTCTCGATTTATTCAAGTTTATGAACAACATTCACACCTGCTCCAAGTGTTAGTTGCTGTTTTTAGTCAACATTTCAGAGCCAGCATTCAGAAAGGAGTCCAACAGATCCCACGCTATTCTCGTACCTGTACAGGTGCTGTCTGTTTGGCTCCTTGAATACTGGAACATTCCAGTGAGAGCTTGCTGACAGATCTGGAATTTCCTAGCCCTCGATCATCCTGACATTATCTCAGACGTTTTGAGCTGTGTTTATACTTCATGCATTGCAACTGACAAAACTGACTCAGTTGCGGTGCTTGCACCCCACACGTCAATTTTTAACTTGCACTTGGAGGTATAGATGTACAGACATTTGTATGATCCATCTATGAGAGACCATAGTGATTGTCCAATTGCTCAAAACACATTGACAGGTTTCATAAAGTCTTTAGGCAAGTCTATTCATTCGGGGGGCATATTTGCAGCACTGCTGGGCAGTTACTGCCAGCCATGTAAGACCAAGCTTCTATCTCTCTGCATGGGGACAGACCAAAATACTGGAAACTGAAGGTCAAATTACAGTTAAAAAATTTTATATATTGCATTTTTTTTAAATCACTAATACATTCTGACTAAAACCCCATAAATAGTTTGTATCTTTCGGCTCAATAATTCTCAAAAACATGAATTTTTCGGCTTGTTCTGGCTACTGTGCGTGTGTAGATCTCTACATCGAGGGGAGTTCCTTTGCTCACGGCGCAACCAGCAAACCGATTGGCTCATTTTGTAGAAAGGTGGGACGTTATCCGTAAACAGACGCTTGTTGAGAGTTATGAGACCTCACATTCATTTCAACCAGTGGCCGTCTCCTCATTTTTAATGTCTCTGATCTGACGCTGCAGTCAGACTGTATGATCTGGCTAATACCTCGCCATATCAAGTTCCCCTAAGAGAGCAACAAATCTACAAAATGAAAATGAAAAGTGTTGATTTGGACGCACTTCATACAATAAAATGTTTATTTTCATCCGAGTAGGTCCTTTGCTTGTTTGTGACCCTCAGTCCAAGGGCTTCATTATATAGTGGTCATTTGTAATTCATGGGCATGGATTATGGTAATGGTGATTGTAAATTAGAAGAATTGCAGATTTTCAGGAAGGTCCATTTTAATTTTCCATTTAATTCTCGTAATTTACTTGTTAGCTTGAGTTTTAACAGGGTTTTATAAATGAGGCCCATTGTGTGTTAAAAAAAAGACACCAGAGCCTTTATTTTGACATTGCTTTACATCACGCCTTTAAAGTGTAACTCCAACCAATAATGTAACCGATAACTTGTTTTCTCTATGAAGTGCTATTCTAGACAGAGTAGTTGGTTTATATGTCAAATACAGGACCACTGTCTGGTTTTGTCTGACATTTTTCTTTAGCATTGTTTCCAAATTACCCCTCAAATCCAGCATTTTAGCTGTGGTGTACTAAGAAGTGAGAAAAAAATCAGTTCTTTATTTTCTTTATAAGCAAGTTACCATAAGTTTGCACAGTGTGGAGGCACGTCAGCTTTAAACGTCACCCTTGCTTTTTCCTGCCCACCCTTCCAGTTGTTAATACAGCCTGTCCTGCAAACAAAAGCTGAACTTCAGTAGTCTTCTCCTTTCCTCTCCAGAGGGGGCATGTAGAAGCTCTTCAAAGCTGAACAGTGTGCATCTTCCCTGGGCTGCAGAGTTAGGAAACAAGTTCAGATCAGTTTAACTATATAAGTACCTAAATAAATAAGCAATGACACAAGGAAAGTTATTTGCTCTAGCAGTGGACTATTCTTAATCCTTTAGCTTATATAAACATGCCTAGGTGCCTGATGACCATTCTAAGTGCTGTTATTTGAAGTACGGTAGTAAAGTTAAACTACTGAGTTTTAAATTGTGAGGTATTCAAACATTCTGTGCAATTTAATTAATCTCTAAATATAAATATTGTAAATTTCACATTAGGTATGAGAAATACACATTCACATTCAACAATGAGCATAGAGCCAAACTAACATTTACTATAGCTAATTTAGGAGGTATTAAGTGCTTGCTATTACCTTGGTCGAGCGAGAATGGCACTTTTTGGAACTGATGGCTGGCAAAGACCCCCGATGTGGTATGGTAAGAGCTGGAAAACTGGGTACCGGATAGGGGATTTTCGGGGCAGGCAATACCACGTTCAGTTTAGGCAGCTCCATGGGATAATGGAGCATGCGTCTGCTGAGGGGGTCAGCGATATGCTTGAGCTGCTGCCGAGCAGGAAGAAAGTCGACAATGATTCTCCAGTTCTTTAACTCTGTATTGTGTCTATCAGTATTCTAGCATCTGTGCTAGTGTAGTAAAGATAGACTGGTTGGTTGGTTGGTTACTGTACCTGTCGTCTACCCTGGCGTGCGATTCGCCACAGGTGCTCCACAGAGCTGGGAGTAGCGCTGACCTCTGCCTCCACAGTCCCAATGGTCCTTTGCAGACCCACTGCTCTCCTTTCCGCCAGCCTACAGACAACAACTTCACAAATAATGCTGAGTAGATGATGGACATTTCAACAGTTTCAATCGAAATCATTCAACCCCCAGTGCAAATTAGGTTTATTAGCAGATTTACAAACTTTCAACTGTTTACAATAAACCAATGAAACAAGACCAATTGAAATAGCTTAATACAACTAGTGTTTTCTCCAAATCCAACACAAATGTCACTTTTAACGAACTACTGCAGTCTCCCTAAATAGAATCCCTCATAAAAGCACACATTTGCAAATCAGGTGACAAATCAAGGGCGTCATTAGTGGCATCAGATGAGCTTGAGGTACACATCAAATACCTGTGCTGGCTCGGGGGTTTGTATACCATAATGTTTGAATCCATGTTAGAAATATGGCTAAGTCAAGAGAATTGTCCAAAAAGTTTAGAGACAAGATCACTGCTTTGCATTAACAAGGAAGAGGATACAGAGAGAGAGCAAAGACTCTGAATGTTCCTAGAGATACAGTTGGAAGCATAGTTCACCAGTTCTGGATAAGGGAGAAAGTTGCTGCCACCAGATTCCTAATTTGGTGGCAGCAGGTATTAGTTTGCACAGTAAGAAACATACTAAGCGCTGAAGGTCACCATTCCTGTACACCTCTACTGCCCCAAGTCGGCTCCAATCTGCTTAAAACTATATGGATAAACCACAGAAGATTTGGGAATCTGTTCTGTGGAGCGATGTGGAAACAGGAACTTTTCAGGTCTATGGATCAGTGGTATGTCTGAAGGAGGAAGAATGAAGCCTACACTGAAAAGAACACCCTGCCTACAGTGAAGCATACCGGTGGCTCAGTGATGCTCCGGGGCTGATTTGCTTACTCTGGCAGTGGAAACCTGCAGTGTGGAAAGGCAAGATCAATCAAGGATCAGGAAATCCTAGGGGAAAACATCAGGCCTTCTGTGGAAAACTGAAGCTCAGGTGTCATTGGACCTTTCAACAGGACAATGATCCCCAGCATACCTCAAAGTCCAGAAGAAGGTTTCTGAAGTCTTGGAAGATTGCTGAGTGGTCGTTACAGTCACCTGACTTGACCCCATAAACAATATTTGGTGAGATTTGAGGAAGGCGATTGCAGCAATACTTTTAGGATGAGTTAAGGAGTTGTAGATTAGGTGGATAGGTGATCTTTAAACATACTGACATCACTAACAGTCTTATTGCTGAATGCAATCAAATCCTCACGTCAATGCTCCTCCAAAATCTAGCAGAAAGTCTTTCCTTGAGAGTAGAGACAGTTATTACAACAGAAGTAGGATAAGCTCCTTTTTAATTCCCTTGTTTTCAGAAGGAACAATGAATGAGCAAGTGTCCCAATATTTTTAACAGATGATAATGGCTTTACCCCTACAATGCTAATATAAGCAACATAAAAATGGGGTAACATGATTTACTAGGACAATGTTCACTGTGCCTGATCGCTTATAGCCTCTTTGGCTGTTTTGGCTGTAGTAATATTTTTAATAGGGTTTACATGTAAACACATTCTACTGCCACACTTGCTCCATCCAAATATTCTACCCTTTAAGGCTAAGTGTGTTTTAAATATCAGGACATGGTTATATCTTTATTAGTTCTAAGACTAGAAAAACACTATAGTTTATCCAACATTATATATGATTAAAAAAGTGTGTTTCCTTTTGTAACCGGTGTGACTCCTTTAAGTAGCATTAACTTCAACCAAATTTTTTCAAAACTAGTAATCCATTCTACACAACGGGTTGGAGTCTTTTTGCCCATTACTCCTTACAAAACTGCTTAATTTGTTGGATTAAGGTTAGGGGTGCGCCGATCTGATATTCAGTATTGGAAAAAAATATATATAATCCTATCCATTACCCTAGACTATAGAACCATGTTTTTATAGTCTTTACAAGCAACTCTTTACAACTCCCATTGCAGGCATAAGGTGAATTTATGATCAAAACATGGTCAAATTTGTACAAATATCTAAATTCTGTTTATATTCACATCTCAAATTTAGACATATCTTCTGAAAATAACATGCATGTGTCACTGTCTCTTATAAATTCTTTGGATTTATTTTGCAGAAAAAAGTTAAATCAACCTATCACAAACTCATGCAAATGCAAAATTGGCCTGGGGTCTAAGGGTTAGGAGAGGGGAAAGAAGGTATCAGACTTTTATTGGTATCGGCAGATACTCAAGATTGCAATATACACCTCGATAACAGTATCAGACATGATAAAGTGGTATTGTGCCACTCCTATTCAAGGTCTTGGCTTTGACATGGCCATTCAAAAATGTTCAATTTCTTCTGCTTTAACTATTTCTTTATAGACTCACTTGTGTGCTGAGGGTCACTGTCTTACCTACGGTTTAGCTTCAATTCACAGACACCCTGACAATTTCCTGTAAAATTTGCTGGTGCAATCCAGAATTCATAGAGCCATTATTAATGGAAGTCATCATGAATCCAAGTCAGCAAAACACCCGGTAACCATGATCCTGCCACCCCCATTCCCCAACAGCTGGGGTGATGTTCTTATTTTAAAAGGCAATGTTTGTTTTTTTCCAAACATAGCACTTTTCATTTAAACCAAAAGATTTTGTAGACCTCTTGCATCCATGTGGTATTTCACAAAAATGGACAGCACTGTTGATTTTAGAGAGTAGAGGTTTCCTCCAAGCTGTCCTACTATGCACAGCTTTCTTCTTCAGTGTTTGCCTGATGGTGGACTCAACATATTAGCAAGTGCAACAGAGGGCTGTAGAGCTTTAGATGTTACTCTGGAGTTCTTTATAACACTAGAGTGATCTTTGCTGAATGTCCAGTCCATGGGACAGTAACAGGGGTGCTTCATTTCCTCCATTTGTACATCATCTGCTCAATGGATTGGCAGAGGCCAAACTCTTTCAGAATGGTTTCGTAATCCTTTCCAACCAACCTGGTAAACTTCGATCATGCTTTTCCTGAAGTCAGGAAAGCTCCTTTGTTTGAGGCATGGCACATCTCAATAGACCTTCCAAAAACCTATGTGGTGAAGACTAGACTTTGACAGTGACTCCACCCCCTATTTAGGGAGGATAACAGTCTTGTAATAAAATGTGATATGCTAACATTTAACAACACAGGACAAAGTTGATTCATTTAATGTGGATCTAGACAAAGCATTAAAGTCATGATGTTAGTTTGAGAAGTGACTGCGTATTTCAAAGTAAAAAAAATTATTCAGAGTTCATTTGTAGTTTTAACATATTTAGGGCATTTTTACTTACTTTTTTCTCCCTGCGTTTTTCGTTTATTCTACAGCTTTAAATACAAGCAAATTAGGCGTTGGCGTCATTTAATGACTTCTTGCGACTTTTAGGACAGCCAATAGCTACTTTCCTTACTGAGGAGTTGGCAACACTGCATCCATGTTCTAGCAGCACTGTAGCTGATGCGATGCTGATCAGCATTCAGTTAGCACTATGCTAACGGATAGCTGTGGTCCTGGCATAAAAGACTATATGACTATAAGGTCACAAAATCATGAGCATAGTCCAGCACTGCTGTACAACATCAACTTTTAATATAAAAACCCTGCAGTTTGACTAAGTGTTTGCCTTGCAAAGATAATACCAGATGTAACTAAGCGAGCTGGGCCGTGCTAACGCTGCAGTACTGATATTGGATGAGCCCGGCAGGGGGGTTGTGCCAACAGCGAGGTTGGACGAAATCGGTCACGTTAACGCTGCCTTAGCGATGCTGGATGACGCCACAACCGACTCAAGTATGCTAAACATTATTATGCTACAGTGCACTAAAGAGTACTTGTCGCCACAGTAATGATCAGTGCACCTGAAGAGAGTTAAAATGGACTATTCTCTGCCATTTTGTGGACTGGAAATATAAAGACCCAGGATCATGCGGCACAAAGTTGACGTGAATATGGAGCCAATTGGTGGCTCCATGTTCATGTCCCCTAGCCGTCCCTAAGCAATTATGCCCTCCCACTGAACGGTTCTGTGCCCATGTTAGACCAAATTCCATATATCTATTTATTCAATTAGATAATTTAATCTTCTTTCTCAACAGGCGACAGAAGCTGTGATAAATCTAAGAACTTGAATCTTGCACTAATTTTCCTGTCACTAGAGTTGTGTGTGTGTGCATGTGTGTGTTAGTCTTAGCTTACCGCAGTTCTCTGAAGCAGGTGTGCTGCATTGCTACACGGGCACTTATGCGTTCATCTGGATCGTAGGCCAACATTTGGTAGAGCAGAGAAAGACTAGGAGCCGAGCACCGAGGGATCAGTTGAGAGAGCCCACAACCTTTCCGAGGCAAAAAATCGAAGTGCATCGCACGAGACCTTAGTTACATGGGAGACACATACCACTTAATCAATCACAGAAAATATCATGAGTTCATTGTAGTGCTCAACTTAAAACAAATGACACTATAATCATATGTGAATTCTAATTTGTGGATTTCGCCATTTCAGTCCAATTGCTAACAGGTGCATCAAACCAGGCATCTAGACAGGTCATCTCCACAAACAAGCACTGGCAGTAAAATAGGTCACACTGAAGAGTTCAGTGACTTTCACCATGGCAATGTCACAGAGCTAAAGCTGCCCTGGTCAACTGTTATTGTGACGTGCACAGGCACAATAACAGCTTAGCTACTAAACAGTAGTCCCCACAGGCTCACAGAACAGGACTGAGGTGCTGTTCTCAGGTGCAACACCATGAAATATGCCAAGCAGTGGCTGCAGTGGTGTAGGGCTTCTCAAGCCTTTATAATATGAAGACCAACCTTTTTGCACCTAGAAAGAATGATGGCCCAAAGGAAAACTCTTTTATTAATTTATATACTTTTTTAAATGTTCTTTTTCTTTTAGTCTTCTTAATTGTGTTATCTGCTTATACTTCAGAAAATCCATTTAATGAGGTATGAATTGCATCTACTGGTAATTTTTTTCTTTTTCTGTGGAACAGCATCATCATCGTTAGCTAACTGACTGTTACTTGAACATGTTGTATCGAACTGATGTTTGATTGGTTTACTCTTGCAATACATAATTTGTGCAGCTTTACATAAAGTTTCACAGCCCACTTATGTTTATGCTTCACCATCTGCCAGTCTAACCGATGACTACAGGATTCCAGGAGAATCAGACCCACTGCACAGTGCACCTGTAAAGCTTGGTGGAGGAGGAATAATGGTCTATGGCTGTTTTCCCATGGTTCCAGTAAAGGGAAATATAAATGCTACCGCATATAACAACTTTATAGAAAACCGTGTACTTTGGGAGGACATATTTTACCGTTTCATCCCCCCTGAGCACAAAACGTAGTCCGTAAAGACCTAACTGAGTTTGATGTTGAAAAAATAATCTGTTTAACATCACCTCTTTCAACCACATTCCCTCTGGTAGAAGACTCAGGACTATTAAAGCCAGCAAATACTTTTACTAACAGCTAGAACAACTCATCAGTTTATCAGACTTTAAGAGGTATCTTACAGTCCCCTCTGTACTGTGGCCCAGGACTCCACTCTATGCCATAAATGCCCTTCTGCGCAACTGTACAGATCTTCATTCTGTAATTTACTGTAATACTAGATGTTGTTTTTCAGACTGTGGATATACACAGCTCCCTGTTCACTGTGTGTGTGTTTACTGCATGGATGGGTAAAAGGCGAATGGCAAATTCCATCTGTGTCACAAATGGTATTACAAATGTATTTTCTATTAGGCTGTTCAGTTTCAGGGGAAAAAATATGATTTTACTTTTATATCCTGACATTTTTATACAGCAAGGAATTAATAAAAAAAACTAAACCTAAAAACACTAAGGTCTATCTACCCTAATATACAAGTGGTCCAAATATTTTAATATTATTAATCAATTTCGATTGACACCACTTTGTCCAGCACTCCCATCTCAGCACCAACAATCTAACCTAAACAAAATAAATTAAGTGGGCTCACCCACAAAAACAAACTTGTTTTTGTGTGGTGACACACAAAGTTACAAATAGCAATATTAATAATAAAAAACTGCTTTGCAAACACAGTTATGAAACATACACACAAAAAACAAGAGTTCTATGAATAAGACATACAGTGAGGAAAATAAGTATTTGAACACCCTGCGACTTTGCAAGTTCTCCCACTTAGAAATCATGGCGGGGTCTGAAATTTTCATCTTAGGTGCATGTCCACTGTGAGAGACATAATCTATAAAAAAAAATCCGGAAATCACAATGTATGATTTTTAAAAAGAATTTATTTGTGTGTTACTGCTGCAAATAAGTTTCCAATCAGCATAAAGTCTGGCCCTCAAAGACCTGTTAGTCCGCCTCTAAAAAGTCCACCTCCACTCCACTTATTATTCTAAATTAGAAGCACCTGTTTGAGGTCGTTAGCTGCATACAGACACCTGTCCACCCCACACAATCAGTAAGACTCCAACTACTAACATGGCTAAGACCAAAGAGCTGTCCAAAGACACCAGAGACAAAATTGTAGACCTCCACAAGGCTCCACAAGGCCCAAAGCACACAGCCAGGATAACCATGGAGTGGCTCCGTAAGAAGCATATCAAGGTTCTGGATTGGCCTAGCCAGTCTGCAGACCTAAACCCTATAGAAAGTCTTTGGAAGGAGCTCAAACTCTGTGTTTCTCAGCGACAGCCCATAAATCTGGATGATCTGGAGAAGATCTGTGTGGAGGAATGGGCCAAAATCCCTGCTGCAGTGTGTGCAAACCTGGTGAAAAACTACAGGAAACGTTTGACCTCTGTAATTGCAAACAAAGGCTACTGTACCAAATATTAACATTGATTTTCACAGGTGTTCAAATACTAATTTGCAGCATTTTATTTTAGATTATGTCTCTCACAGTGGACATTCACCTAAGATGAAAATTTCAGACCCCTCCATAATTTCTAAGTGGGAGAACTTGCAAAGTCGCAGGGTGTTCAAATACTTATTTTCCTCACTGTAAATATTCGGAGAGAAAAAGTATGAGCATCTAAGTGTCCAGTAGACCAGTATTGGTGGACGTGGTAGGGCTACAATGTGTACAGAGCTGAAAAGCTCAAAAATGTAAGGTGGGCGAGGCCATTTAGTGCTTCTTCAGAGAGATGGGTAGCTTTAATTTGCTTTAAAGGGAAAGGCAGTGTAAATGACACAGAATGGGTGTGATGTGTGTTGAGAGCTTAGGTGAGCTGAGTTTTAAATAAACTGCAGTTTTCCATGGAATGCCAAAGAAGAGGAAGTTACAGTAGTCTAGGCTTGAGGTTATGAAAGCTTGAGCAAGAGTTTAGAAGTAAGAGTATCAAGCTTTGGGCCAACAAGTAAAAGTTCATTTAACTTAAGAAAGTTGGAGTTCATCCATAATTTCAGGTCATTTTCACATGCAAAGAGGGAGTGCTGTGATAGACCTAGTACTGAAGTAAATCTGTGAATCACCTGCATAACAGTGGAAACCAACACTGAGTAACATGCGGAAAGATGTCAATCTTGTCAATCACGAGACCTAAAGGTAGCTCTTTACAGGTAGCCACAGTTGATGTTGCAGTACATAAATCTACTATTGGAAAGACACTCACTGCACACGTTTGATTTTTGTGGGAGGTGTGCAAGGAGGCAACCCTTGCTATCAAAAAACAACAACAACAACAACAAAAAAACAAAAAACTAACATTTGTCCGAGAACACCTAAACACTAGGACTAAAATACTTCTGGTGCTTTAAACAGACGAATCCAAAGTTAAATAATTTGGCCTATTAACAAAAGGCGTTTATAGAGTACGCAGGTTATCTCAGCCAATGGGAGAAATACCAGCTATTAGGCCATATGGTATCCTAACTTTTTTTGGTTAAAAAAATGGTCTCATTGTTTGTTTTCTATTTATTTACAGATATTTTGTGAAATTTGAAAGAAAGTGGATTAATGGGGTGTCCTGATGTTTTCACTTGACTGTTTTGGTAAAACTGAGAGAGCCGAGTACTGATCCACGAGTGACTCCTTGTTTTGCACTGACAGTATAGGATAAATGATTACCTACAGATACAAACTGAAATCAACCAGAAAGATCCCGGACTGATGATCACAGACCTGGTTGGTATAGAGAAAGTTGCACTTTTAAAATATTTTTAATAGGGTGGCAATGAGGCAGAAGATACTAGAGCAGCATGCCTTAACAAGAGAGGCTAAAGCAGGGGTTAGACTAAGTGATGAGTACAAGAAAGTGCTAATAAATTGCTCTCAAGGTCAAGGAAAGACACACATTGAGCTTGAGAGACAGGGGTGGGTGCTTTACATAGCTTAAGAATGTTGCTTATGGAAGAAAAAATTCTGGACTTACCACTACCTCTGCTAATAATGGAGGAGAAATACGAAGCATTGAGTGCATCTCTGTACTTGTGCAGCTGGTCAGGATAGGTAAGTAATGCCAATGCAAACTCACTGCTTAAATTTTTGGAGGACTGTGCTCTCTGGTGTTCCCAAAACATCATGAATCTTGGACACCTGGTCCACCTCGTTACTTCCTGGAAACAAGGGGTTCAAGCTGGATAACAGTGAAATAAAGGGACTGATCAGAAAACAAAAAGAAAAAGCACAAAGGTATTCAGAATGATGTTTTAAACACAGAACATCCTATAATTCAGCAGAGATACCTCATGATTTCAAAGAAGACACAGCCTGCACTCCATATGTCCATTTTGAGGGAGTAGTAGCCATCTGTCAATAGACATTCTGGAGCTCGGTACCACCGTGTGGAGATGTATTCTGTGTGAGGAGGTTTGGAATACACACTCCTGCAGGAGCCAAAGTCTGCCAGCTTCAAGACGTCATGCTATGAAGAAAACGGGCCATAGGTAAGGTCGTAACTGCCGCTTCACTTTTTTGTTGTCTTTTGCTCTCCACAGCGCTGCATATTGGTGGTTTGCATTTACAAGTAAACAGTTAATGAAGCTTACTTACCTTGATCAAGATATTCTCTGGTTTCACGTCTCTGTGGAAAATCCCATTGCTTAAAAAAAACACAGTCTGATCAGTTAGTACAAGTGGTATATTTTGAAGTAAAATTATTTTCATTCCCACTCACGTTTCATGCTAATTTGTACACACATAACCCACCATGTAATCAAAAACGAATTACACTGATTTGATCATTACTTTAGGACTGCATCGTTTCAGTATCGCAATCGCAACATGAGCATATACAAAAGCCACATCAAAGGTTGTGCAGGTTGTCCACATCATGTCAGGTGCCCTGTTAAACTACATCAAATAAGTCATGCCACAACATTTTTGCTACTTGTACAAAAGGGAAATCTGCAGGGCCCTGAGTGGGCCAGCAGAACCAGGGGCTGTGACTATGACCAGATGACAGATCACTGGTTTAAATTACAATCATGCTGATAGTCATCGGCAGAGCACAATTGGCCTTGCTCTTTCCGGAATGGCACTTTCTCCCCACATCACAGGTGCAATACTGGCTGACACTGGAGTCTGCTGGCCGATACATCAGAGCTGGGTACACATCCCAACGTTGGTGGCTCGGTGACTTCGGAAAAAGAGGCGCTGGCTGACTGCGCATGTGTCGGAGGAGGTGTGCCGGCCTTCTCCATCCTAGTGTCGGGAGCATTGCATGTAATGGTGAGAATATGTATGGGTTGGGTAATTGGCAATCCAACTTGGGGAGATAATCAGAATTTTAAAAAAATATTTGCTTTACTCTAGTCTTGGATACCCTGAGTGCATTATCAATTTTTTACCATGCCATGTTGCGTCATTGACTTCTGGTGGAATCTGGTGAAAATTGCAGATTAATGCAGAACAAAGCCTATTTACAATAACAATGTCAGTTTTTCCAATATTGTGCAGCCCTAATTACAATTACACTGAGTAAATGCTGTCTTTACATTATAATAGTGGCCCTTTCAATTTTGTGCTGTGGGTTGAAATATAAAAGCAGGCATCATTTAAATCAAGAGTAAATAATAGAACATACCTGTGCATATGATCCAGAGCTTTACAAAGCTGATACATATACTGTTTGACTTTGCTTTCGGCCAAGGGATACTGCCTACCTACATTTACATAAATATTATACAGTTACCAAATGTGTAAACTACAACTGAAGACAGTGGCTGCGGCAGAAATGGATCCCTACTCATTAGTATTGTGATATATACAGCACTAAGTAAATTCAGATTCCTCATCTTCATCATGCGTCACATTAACAAACACATGAGCCATGGCTGAGCTGTTAAAGCTCCTTATATATGCAAAATTAATTCTGAGTAAGTACACTGTTAACGAATCAGTTAGCCTCCCATTTAGCCTTCCACTTCGCGATTCAGACACTCGCTGTAAATAGGGAGCCATTTTGGTCGCAGAACAGCCAACGTTAACCATCATGTACTATTACATTTTAAAATCACACAGGGTAAGCATAATCGAAAGAGCTTCACTTGAAGGTAAAGGTGAACAGTAAATACAGAAAATATCAGGGGACGCTAGTAATTTACCTCTAGTCAACTCATAGATGTTCATCTCCATTAGTTCACATATTAAGGACAAGGTCCTTCTGTCATGGTCACTGAAATAAAAAGGCATTTAACTGGCATCACTTTTCTGCACAATAGAGTTGTGGGGACATTTGTATTAGTAGATCACTGGTAATCTGGTAATTTCCTCTAGAAGTTGTAGTATACTTACAATATTAGCTCATGAAGCTGCAGTATATTAGGGTGTGGACTCAGTCTCTTCATTGCTTGAACTTCACGGAGGTTGTGTGCCTGTTCCAGGCTGAATGGGGGACATACATCTGTCACTTTTGTTCAGTATGTGAGTTGTGAGGCTTGTAAGCATTATTCATTTTAGGGGGTACAGAGGAGCAGAGCATTTAAACAAATGTACAAACTGACAAATCCAATCATTCATCCAGTCATATGCATCATTGTATTCCAGACAGACACAACCTGTGTAGAGGTCTGGAGTGTACAGATCATGTGTAGGCATGTGATGATCATCATCATTACTATCATTATTTTATAATGTAGTCATTATTATCACCATAATAATTACATAACCTTCAACCTATTTTTCCACCTCGAGCACTGGCGACTGTCCTGCATGTAGAAGAAGCTCTTAACACACCTAACCTCAGATCTATTTTGTTGGTTCATTACTTGGATCAAGTCCAAAAATAATGGACCTACGACCAGAGACGCTGCCAGGAATTTTGGGCCCCATGAAAAGATACTACACTGGACACCCCACAACCCCCCACAAGACGCAGAGCACATCACATCATCTGAGGAAAATACATTATATATATATATATATATATATATATATATATATATATATATATATATATTATATATATATATATATATATATATATATATATATATATATATATATATATACACCTACACACCGAATACTGAGTAGGTTGATGAGTTGCATCAATGAGATGAGCCTTAGGTGTTCATGATTCTGTCCATCGGCTCACCATTTGTCCTTTCCTGGAGCACTTTTGGTAGGTACTGATCACAGCATACCAGAGAAATACCCACAAGACTTGTTTGATGTTTTGGAGATGTTCTAATCCAGTCATCTAGCCATCGCAATCTGGTCTGTGGTCTGCCCATCTTTCTTGCTGTTAACATCAGTTTCAAGAACTGACTGTTTACATGAACACAGTGGCTAAACAAAGACACTGAACTGATCCATTCAAATATGCCTGGTCAATGTCGGACAATGGCCCAAAGCATACAATAAAGGCTACACAGAAATTGTAAATGGTCTGGAGTGGCCCAGTCAAAGCCCAGACCTCAATCCTATAGATAGTTTGTGGCTGGGCTTGAAAAGGGCTGTCCATGCCTGATCCCCATGCAACCTGACAAAGTTTGAGCAGTTTTGCATAGAGAAATGGAATAAATGGAGCATTGTCGATATGTGTAAACCTGATTGGGACCTATTCACACAGACCATGACTGCAGTCAAAGGTGCATTTATTAAATACTGACTTGAGGACGGATGATTATTTATGTAATCCCTTATTTTATATGATGTATTTTTATTTAATTGACATAACTTTGTAGAAATCTGTTGTCACTTTAAAATTTAAAAGTTTTTTATTTAAAGCCATTATATTGGCCAAAAGTGAATTTCTAAAAGCAATAAAAGGAAAACATCTAAGTGGGTGAATACTTTATTTCTATGCACGTATAGTATTATAATAGTAATGGTAATAATAGTATAGTAAATAATAGTAGTTCCACATAGTAGTATTATATACAGTATTATATATATATATATATATATATATATATATATATATATATATATATATATAATATACAAAAATTGGGGGTTGATTCTGTTATTTGCAGTAAAATAGGTTTTTGATGCTTCCAAGTCAAGTGCACTAAAACATTTTGTTCAAGTCAGTGTAGATGTTAAGTTCAGAAACGTTGTGCATCTACTTGTTATTATTAGTGTGACATTATATATGTATGTATGTATATATATTATATATATTATTATATTATACATATATATGTGTGTATGTATATATATATATATATATATATATATATATATATACACACACACACATATATATATAGTATACACACACACACATACTAAAGGATTTAACAACTACCTGCTTTGTTGTCGCCTTGGCTTTGCAAATTAATTTACTAATCTAATGCAGTCCTAAAACATTGTGCAAATGTTGTGTGGTGTTTTCTTTTTCACTAGTCTTCAATAAAAGTGTTGTTACTCTTCCCCCTGGGTTATTTTAATTTTTGACTGTTTTTTTTTCAGCTAGAGGGCTAGCCAGCCTGAGATGCACACGTCACGGCTGTTGTGACTGGAACTAGACCTGCTACTGCCGGCTACTGCTGCGCTTTTCGCACGAGACAATAAAGTCTGGCCAAATCCAACTGCCACCTGCTTCTGTCTGCTGCCATCGACTGCATCTTCTCCCCATGCTTACCTGTTAATGCTCTGCTTCATTGTCTTACAGGCGTAGTGCTTCCCATTTATGATATTCTGCACTTTCACCACTTCAGAAAACGTCCCCTCCCCGATCTTCTTGATGATTCTGTAACCTGCAACGAGCAGAAACACAAGGGCATCGTAAAGTCTGCACCTGCCAGGACTGGGGTGCACTTAACGAGCGTTGAACGACCCCCCCCCCCAACTCTTCTGTATTCACTAGATAGGCTACCTATGTTCCACACAGTGCCATTGCATTTTTAATCAAATATATATATATAGCTATATAGCTAGCTATATCCAGCACGACTAGCTAAAAAGAGGGCTAGCGAAAGTAGTCACGGCTCGTCTGCCTCGAACACTTTTTATTTGGTTCATTTGCTTGAACACTTTTGACTTACTATCCATTCTTAAGCGTCGACCCGGGTCGGAGAACCAGATACAAAAAATGATAAAGGTTTCTTAGCGCACACATAACGACGGTCACACACTGTGTATTCCACCTCAGCAGACATTAGTAGCTAAAAACACTCGGACGAGCCAAACAAGTTCCCCGCACCAGTGCGCACTGGCTCCCCAGCGCCGCCATGTTAGCTTAGCTAGGTGGCTACTGTCGCCCTGGTAACGGGGCACGCGCCCGGCCTCCACTTTGACCTGAGGTGAGCCGAGCCAGAAAAGTCGACTCACGCGGACGTCTTTCCCGCACAACACGGCGGCTGTTCTCGGTCGTATCTCTGTGCTGAACGTTTCGTCTAGGCCCACAGGACGCCACCAGGCCACGCTGCATCTCCGGGAGCATCTTAAAAAAGACGCCTCTTTTAACCCAGGGCAACTGTTCGTATAGCGACTCACCTTTCTTAGTGAGATAGTTGCTGAGCGCCAGTTCAGGCTCCCACCGCTTCTTTTCGGTGTCCATTGGATGCATCGCAGACGTGCCTAAATTACCAAATGGGCCGTTTTTTTACCTTTGCATGTCTGTGGTAAAAGCGTATAAAAAGAAGCTTGCAATCAAGCGGTTTTGGGGGAAATGTCAACTTTTCAGTTTCGACCCTCCATCTCAACGAACGGCCTTTGTTGTAGTGGCCGGAGCACTATCATATTTTTTAACCTTGCAGTTTAAGGGCGGCAAATAAGGAACGTTTCTTCTGCTTCGCCAGCAATCTTGAAAGTAATTGCCAAGCTTCTAACAACATGGCAGTAACCAAAGTTCAAATATAAAACCTCAGTCTCAAATATTAAAACCTATACTGCGGCAAAGGCAGAGCTACGTCTTCTTAAAACACGGCTTGTGATTCCTCGGCGGTTAATATGGTCCACAGCATCGTGAAATGACCACACCGCCTAGTTCCACATAATCCCAAACGCGCTTCGACTTTTTTTTTTTTTGGACCACATGTGGAAGCAGAAACAAACAGGCTTCCGTAGAATATGACGCACATGCGCACTGCTAGTTTTGTATGTTTGGTGGTTAGCGGAGCTTCGTCTCCGAAGGAGAGTAGACTAAAAGTATAACTTGGGTTTTTTTCCCAACACGATGAAAAGCAGGTTTAACACAGTGGATATTAGGGCAGCGATTGCCGAGATTAATGCCAAGTAAGGACTGACTTCTGCTTCTGTGCACAACAGATAGTGATCGTGAAGGATCTGGACATTGCTAAGTTAGCCAACAGTCAAAACCGCAGTGCATGTGTTGCTCCATCAACCGAGTTGTTTTCATATGACTTTGGGGGACAACACGATATCAAGACCACGTTTCTGAAAGGCCATAATACCTAGCGATCATTTCTGACAGGGAAAGGTCATCTTCCACTGAATCAGGAAGATTTTCGAGCAATTCTTGAATTTGATGTTGGTGTTGCGTGTATTTTCTAATAATGCATATGAAAGTTAGAAGAGAGAGCAGTGTGTAATAAGGATGTGAAGGAATGTTTAGTTGTATAGGGTATGGTAAATAACATGGCATGCATTATTAAGATTATGTATGAAGATCGTGACTTCTTACTAGCTATACGATCTTGCTGGCGCATGTTTGTAGAAAATGCTAGCTTGTCGTTTTGATATGCACAAATTCAGAATTTCTGTTAACCATGCTCATGTTAATGTAATCCACGAGCCCAAACAGCTACCTGTTCTTCACTTAGTCACCTTTAGTACAATAGGTGAAGAACAGGTGCCTGTTTGGGCTCATAAATCTCCATGCAAGTCTGTCATTAAATTCACCCACTGACATGCAGTAGTTTCTTCAGAGCGTTCAAATGGCTTGAATGGAACGGATGCAGTGCATCTTGTATAAACAAGATGCACTGCAAGCGTTTGGTAAAGGTATATCACTAAGCACACAGGGCCAAGCAATAACTAATGTCTAGCAGAACAACATTCACATTGCGCAGCATCACACCTGCAATCATAATCCTTATAATGACTCGAATGGGCAGTTGGTATGTTTAAAAAGACCCCCTAAAGATGTATCTTCCTCTTTTCTGCATGTGTTCTGCAGCTATGTTGGGATGCGAGTGTACAATATCTATGACATTGACAACAAGACCTATCTCATACGGCTCCAAAAGTAAGTGTTTCAGTATCTACTGTAAATGTCTAAATGCTTAGGTTCCTTTGACAGGCTCTTACAAGAGTTAAAGGGCTACCTCAGGCAACGTCAAGACCTTGTTGTTGCTTGAAGTTTTCTTCAGATGATTATTTCCAATTTACTTTTCCAGGCCGGACAGCAAAGCAGTATTACTGATTGAGTCCGGCATACGGATTCACTCCACAGAGTTTGAATGGCCCAAGAATGTCATGCCTTCCGGTTTTGCCATGAAAGTAAGCATGTCACATTTTAATGCATGGATCATCTGTTTGTCCTTTGTGATACAAATGGAGTGCATCACATTTGTTTTAAACGTTATTGTTTTTTAGTGCCGAAAGCACTTGAAGTCCAGGAGACTGGTGCACGTGAAGCAACTTGGTGTAGACAGGATTTTGGACATTCAGTTTGGATCAGAAGAGGCTGCCTACCATCTTATAGTTGAGTTGTATGACAGGGTAAGAGAGCTTGTGGTTTCTAGATGTCAGTGTCCATAAAATAAAAGACACAACCACACTTTACATTGTGTGAACAGAAATGTGAGCTTTTTTATTTTGTATTGAGATGCAGTTTAACTTGTACGGTTTGCGTTTGCAGGGAAACATAATCCTAACAGATCACGAGTACACCATACTGAACCTGTTGCGCTTTCGCACTGCTGAGGCAGAAGACGTGAAGATTGCAGTGAGGGAACGTTATCCTGTAGAGAATGCCAGGCCCCCTGAAGCCCTTCTCAGCCTGGACAGGTAATTTGGTTGTTCCATGGTAAATCAAATAATAGGGGACCATTTATTGCAGGTCTTGGCACCATTGCATTTGTCTTCGGTTTCTTGTTAAAGCCACATTTAGAGTTTGTGAGAGAGAGAGTCAGGCAAACCAGAACATGCTGAACATGCTCTACAATAGTAGTTATTCTCCATTACTGTACTTTTATACTTTACTTTTTTTTTTTAAGAAAATGATCTGGTTGACATTTTTGTGTGTCAACCATAATGTGTTAATGATGTGTTGTGTGTAGGCTCACAGAGATTGTATCCAAAGCTAATGACGGAGAGCAAGTCAAAAGGATTCTAAATCCCCATCTCCGTAAGTTTTACTTTAATGTAGCGTTCAGAGTATTTTTTTTAAGATAAGATGATCCTTTACGTATTGTTTAATAGTCGTATACCATATATTTGTGATATTTATATTTTTCTCTATGTCTGTATCCCCATAGCATACGGAGGCACTCTTATTGAACATTGCCTTATAGAAGCCGGTCTTCCTGGTCTCCTGAAAATTGACAGTCAGTCTAGCATCGCAAATGGTTTGTTTTCTCCTAGTTGTAATAATTCAGTATGTCTATGACAGTGATTGTTGCAATCTAAATTATTCACCCTCATTGCATATTGCTTATTAGCAAAATGTACAAACATTCAACAAACATTTGCAGTAAACCAATCAAACAAGACCAATTTAAATAGCTCAACACAACTCATGGAACAACTGCTTTCTCCGCATTCAACACACAATAACATTTTTTAAAGACGATTGTAGTCTCAGAATTATTCAACCACTTCATGGCAAGGGTCTTTAGTACTTGGTAGAGCTCCCTTGTGCTGTTGTTAACTGCTGCAAACATGTTGCATAGCCAGACACCAGCTTCTGGCAGCTTTCCTCAGGAATCTTCTCCAGTTCACAGATATGTTTGGGTTTGCATGCTTATGGGGTTCAAGAAAGTTGATTGTGACTGCCACTTGGAAGGCCCAATGACACAGAAGGCTCACAGAAGGCATAATGTTTTCTCCTAGGATTTCCTGAAACTTGATTAAATCCATCTTGCCCTTCCACACACTGCAGGTTTCCACTGCCAGAGGAAGCAAATTAGCCCTGGAGCATCACCGAGCCACCGCCATGCTTCACTGTAGGCAGGGTGTTATTTTCAGCTATGCTTCATTCTTCCTCCTCCAGACATACCACTAATCCATAGACCTGAAAAGTTCCAGTTTTGTTTCCTTCCACAAAACAGAATCTTCTGTGGCTTATTCATGTGGTTTTGAGCAGATTAAAGCAGACTTTTCTTCTGCTTTTGGGTCAGTAGAGGTGTACAGCCATGGAAACCTTCAGCGCCTTACTGTTTAAACTGAAACCTCAGTGCCTGCTGCCACAAAATCTTGCTGCTGGTGATAGCTTTCTTTTTCTGCCACACCCAGGTAGCGTAGCCAGTGTTCCTTTAAACCTGTGGACTGTGCTTCCAGCTGTATCTCTATATGAACATTCAATGCCTTTGCTTTATTGCTGTCCTATTCCCCATGGTGCAAAGCAGGGATCTCTTCTCTGACAACATTTTTGACAATATTTGACTTATTTTCAATATTTGACTTATATTTCTGCAGGCATGTAGTCAAATGTCACAGTCAACAAACCTCAAACCAGACCAAGTATTTGATGTCTTTTATCTCAAGAAAACCTGATACCACTAATGAAGCCCTTGATTTGCAAATGTGTGCTCTTATGAGGAATTCTATTCAGAAGTTGAATAATTCTAAGTCTGCAGTGGTTCATTAAAAGTGTTATACTGTGTTAAAATCAGCTCTGGAGATAGCTTTTGTTCTATTAGGTGAGGATTAGGAGCTAAATTGTTTTTGTTTGATTGGTTTATGGCAAACAGCTGAAATTTTGCTAATTAACCTAATTTGCAGTGGAGGTTGAATCATTTCAATTGCAACTGTATTTATATCATATTTTATTAATGCCTTGGATAAAAGTTCACAATAGGAACGGCATAAAACTTATAACTTATAACTTGCAGTTGGACCAAAAATTTTGGAAGCTTTGCAGATGGCAGAGAGCTACATGGAACAAGCAGGAAGCTTTAATGGAAAGGTTGGTAAGACTTATGGGAATCACAGAATTTGAATGGACATTAGAATTGGAATGGTAATGACATAATTCTGTCTGCCTATTCTTTAAGGGTTACATAATTCAGAAAACTGAAAAGAAGCCAAGTATGACTCCAGACAAGCCACATGAGGAATTGCTAACGTATGGTCATCAGTTAATTTTGTTCTTATGTCTTTAAAAAATATCAAAATATATTTTTAAAAACATATAACCCTTTTTGACTTGATAGGTATGAGGAGTTTCACCCATTCCTTTTCTCCCAGCACTCGAAGAACCCATATGTTGAATTTGAGTCTTTTAATAAGGTTTGTGCTTCATTTCTACATGCGCTCATTATTCTAAATTGGATAAGTGAATGTATCTATTTAACATCCAAAACAATGCCTTCATAATTCTTCTTAATATTCTGCTTTCAGGCTGTCGATGAGTTTTTTTCTAAGATGGAGAGTCAAAAGATTGACATTAAAGCCCTGCAGCAGGAGAAACAAGCCCTGAAGAAACTGGAGAATGTCAAAAAGGACCATGAGCAACGGTTGGAGGCACTACATCAAGCCCAGGTATGATCTTAGACTGAACTGTTTTTTGCTCAGACTACAGAGTCATGTGAGAAAATTAGGACACCACTTAAGTATTTTATTCTTTTTTTTTTTTTTTTTTTTTTAAACATGTTTAAACATATCGATTTGGTCTTTATTTTAACAATATTGAGATGTGGATGTAATATAACTTAGAATATAATTGAAGAAAGACAGTTTGAACACCACCACATTACTACATAAAGTGCCTAAAATTAGAATCGGTTACAGCTCATTAGACTTTGGGGTAGCCTGTCTTATTTAAATCTCAGACATTAAGTTTGGTTTGCTCTTTATTGTTAAAGTCAGTGGTATCACCATGGCGAGATCCAAAGAGCTATATGAGGCCTTCAGTAAGGTTGTAGATGCAAGCATTTCCACTTTCTGCAAAATAATTTACAGATGAAAATACTGTGAACATGGCCAGGTCAGGCTGTCCTAGTCCTTGGACTGTAAGTCCACAGCTTAAAAGCAGTGCACAAGATGAGTAAAAAAGTCTCCAACTGTCATCACAGGACCTTCTGGTAACTCTTGCCACAGTTGTCAAAATACATGCAATACATACAATTTGTTGAGAAATCCACAATCAATTCTTTATTGTATTAAAGTGTACCCAGGGCAAATGTGAGGCTGTCCAAAAACTAAAACTGAAGCTGAGGTGGACCATGCAACATGACAGTGACCCTAAATTCACCTAAATATGGCTCAAATGAAAAACATTGAGAGTTCTGGAAGTCAAAGCCTGGATCTTCATCCTGTTGAGATGATGTGCTACAATTTTTGCATTATGATATGAATATTTTAAAGAACAGCTCAGCATGTTCTTTTTAAGTATATAAATACATCTTTGTGGAATATTAGAGCTCTGTAGATTTTTTTTTTTTTTTACATTTTTACCAAATCATGTTGAATTTTAAAATCTGAAAATGATACAGAACCTGAAAATGTGCACCATAAAGCCCAAAGAGTGTGTGCATACATGCCTGGTCCAAAAATGAACACATTAACAATATGATATAAACACAATGCACATAAACAGGCATTCCTCCTTTTAGCTGTAGAGACAATCATACTACGAAACACCATACATAACATCATACATAACTTAGAATTCTGCTTATTTTTACTTGTCTAGAACACACCATAAAACAAATATTTTTAATAAACTTTTAACAGATCTTTATTCAGTGCTGTATTTTTCATATGTCTTTATCCGGGGAGCTGATTCTAGGAGTGTTGTGCAGTAGTGGACAGTAACTTTGCTCAGTTTCATGTATAAAATAAAAATGTTTATGGATTTGTACTTTTTTGAGTGTTTTCAAGTAAGAAAGTAGTCACATAATATGTGTTTTAAATTATTTATTGAAGGAAAAAAGTCACCCACCATATTAGTCTTGTGTGAAAAAGTAATTATCTCCTTAATTATTCTAATTTAGTTAATAATAACTAAACAATTTTGATAATTGGGATCAAAACTAGACACACCAGTGCTCGATTACTGGCAGCTCTGTTTAAATCTAAACTAAATCTAAAATAAAAACTGATTATAACCCTTAAAACCTGATTGTTTTTTTTGAAAGAGATAAAAAAGCAAGTTATTGAAATATAATCAGTCTGAAAAGAATAACAAAGCAATTTCTTAGGCTTTAGGACTGAAACGAACCAAAGTGGGCACCCTTATCTCCAAATAGAGAAATCATGAAACAGGCCTGAATCTTCCCAGGAGTGACTGACCTACCAAACTTTTAGTGTAGCAACAATATTTCTAAGAAGTGTGATATACGTGGTGGGTCCATATGTGTATGGAGTGTAAGGAGTGTATGGAGGTCAGAAGATGCGCCTCTAAGATTATCTGTTTAAATGATTAAATTACAGAATAATGTCTATTTTAACAGGATTAAAGGTGAAGATTCTGCATATGCGTTTCTGCATATGGAAAATTCACTTCTAGCTCTCGTATGATTCTGTTTGATTCTGTGTTTTCCTCTATTTTGCTCTCCACTGCACAGATTTAAATAAATATTGGATTCATTAGCTGTGAAATGCAGCTTCAAATATTTTACAATTGGCCTAAATAATAAACTAATGAGGAGTGTCTTAAGAAGCTCTTAAGAACATAATTAGGACTTTTCTTGAGACTTTCCTGTTTTGAGAACTTTTTTTATATTTAACTACTTGGTGTTTATCTCCTTCTTAGTTTCTTAGTTTTGTTCATTAGAAAAGCTTTTGTAAATCTTTTGTAAATTTTTGTAAAGCTATTTTTGAGCTTCTTCTCAAGTGTTTTTTAGTATGTACACTTCTTGAGTCATTATTTTACTGAAATACCAATATTTTACTGCACACATTATGCATTCATTGTTCTGTAATAAGCTTTTTTGCCTTATTTTGCAGACCAGACTTAATATGAACTTGTTAGTCACTTTTTTTTTTATTTCTACCCTCAGTCAGAGAGGATGATGACACTTGCTCAATCTTAATGTTTAATTTTCAGTTAGTTAGGCAAGCAGTGGGCTACGTAGGCAAATTTGTATCTTTAAAAATTGTCCTGTGGCATCACAGATTTTTGTCTTCGTGCTGGTGCTCCGAAAACACAGCTCTGCTTATAGTACAAAAAATTGGAGCAAAGGGAAGTGAATTGCCCACTATGTTAACCCTTGACATTCTATGAAAGCTTATTTTTATGTTTCTAAGATTGGGGAATGGCTCCTTGTTTTGTAGGAGGTGGACCGTTTGAAGGGGGAGCTGGTGGAGATGAATCTGCCCATCGTGGAGAGAGCACTGCAGGTGGTAAGAAGTGCTCTTGCCAATCAAGTGGACTGGGCAGAAATCGGTCTCATCGTCAAAGAAGCTCAGGCAGCTGGGGACCCTGTGGCTTGTGCCATCAAAGAGCTAAAACTACAAACCAATCACATCACTATGCTACTGAAGTAAGAGCCTTGTGTTTCTTTTGAAGGGAGAGCAAGTTTGAAATATTTAAGACTAAGAGGAATTAGGAACATCTTTCTCCACAGGAATCCATATACTGGTTCAGAAGACGGAGAGGCAGTGGAGGAAGAGTCTTCAATGGACACGACTGGGGGCTTAGAGCAACAAAAGGGGAAGAAGAATAGGAATAAGGATAAAGGACAGAAGGGCAAGATCCAGAAGAACAAACCTATCCTGGTGGATGTAGACCTCAGTTTGTCTGCTCATGCCAATGCAAAGAAGTGCGTTGAGGCTTATGATTTACATGTTACGTGTTACAGCATCTGACCGTGTAGGCGCCTGTAAAAATAATTTATTACTTATCCTTTTGAACTTTAATTCCAAATATTAACAAGAGTGATTGAAATAAATATAGAAATCTCATTAAATGAATATTTTTTCTTAAAAATATATGTCCCACAATTGTTGCCACCCCTTCATTTTATGCATACGAGCAGTCTCCCTCTGTAAATATGACATGAATATAGTCTTCTCCGATGATGCTTCATTAAAGAATACATGGCAAGGAATCCATACAAACCATTCCTCCATGCAGAATCTCCCTAGGTCATTCAGAGTCTGAGGGCCAAACTTGTGGAATCACCTCTTGAGCTCATCCCACAGGTTTTCTGTGGGGATTAGGACTGTGATGACCCTGGCATAACCTTGTGTCTATGGTCCATGAACTATGTTGCACATATTTTTGAAATAAGAAATAAAATATACAGTTTTTACTGAGAATTTCTGGGGGTCCAAACAATAATGAGACACATCTTTGAGAAAAATATTTATTTTTGTGATGAGATTTAGTTTTAGCGTTTTTGTTTTTCAATCACTGTACACTGAAAATCTAGATTGGATCTGGATTAGATTAGTATTAATATTAATAGACTGATTATTAATATAAATGCAAGATTAAAAAAATATTTGATCATCACAGGACTATTTATTGTACATAGTCATTGTTTAATCTGTCACTTTAATATGAATGTAATGTGAATGTAATGCCCTCTTAGGTATTATGACCACAAGCGGAGTGCTGCCAAAAAGGAACAGAAAACTGTTGAGGCAGCAGAAAAGGTAAAACGATATTGCAACTCCAAATTTAATATTGAATGTAAATGTTTTTATAAAAAGCATTGCGTTTATATTGCAATGTGTTTGCGCTAGGCCTTTAAATCTGCTGAGAAGAAGACTAAACAGACCCTTAAGGAGGTCCAGACAGTTACAACAATTCAGAAAGCAAGGAAGGTCTACTGGTGAGACACAACTGCCCCATTATCTGACACATTAACCTGATCCTACTGTTCTACCTTTTATTTATCCTAAGCAATTCTGACAATTTCTTGCTTTGGTGCCAGGTTTGAGAAGTTTCTTTGGTTCATCAGCTCTGAGAACTACCTCATCATTGCTGGACGAGATCAGCAGCAGAATGAGATGATAGTCAAACGTTACCTTCGAGCAGGTACAGTTTTTTTTTTCCTGTGTTTGTTTTTTCCATTGTGTTCGTCTTTTCACTTTAAACCTCATGCAAAAAACACATTAAAAATATTTTCTTAGGGGACATCTATGTCCATGCTGACCTCCATGGAGCCACAAGCTGCGTCATCAAGAATCCTTCTGGTATTATTTTTTTTATTTTTTTTTATTTTTAAGCTTTGAAGATGTTTATTTTCCAGTGGTTAGATGAAGAATAAGCTAATGATAGCTGTCTTTTGAATCATCTACTCCTTGCCTGATTTGTTGGCTGACCAATTACATAATTTGTTTTTGTAAGAAAGTACTCACACACCAGCAAAGTCAGCAGTTATGATTTGTTATTGTAGTAAAAATTGCTACCAACTTCAGAGCAGGCATGGATGTAGATTAATGGAAGTAAAATAATAGTAGCAAAGAAAAGCTCCCAAAATATTGAATTGTCATTAAATCATGTTATTAAAGGTGAGCAAGGCACAAATAATCTGACACTGCCACAAATCGTACCTTTACAGTCAATCTCATTGAGTTTCTCATCATTCCCATGGGATCTGCCAATGATAGTCATACTACATGTCAGAGTGTAGTATCTTAGAACGGCAGCAAAACATCATAGTAGAGATCAATTAATATCATAATTTAGTGCCTAATAATGCTTTTAATGACATTCTGATCAATAATCAGCTAATAGCCATTTTTTGTTTATTATTTTAAGATTTTAAATATATTCTAAGGTAGTTTCAGTTAACTAGCGCTATACTGACCGATGTAATTGTGCATTAACGCTTCTTAAGAAAGAAAAGTTTTAAAAAGTATACACAGGAGATTTGACTACCAAGTATTCTGTGTGGCTTTAGTTTATTTTTTATTCTTTTTCCTAATAATTAAAAGGTGTGTTGTATTATGTCATCTTCATGTTAAAGGTTAGGTCTTCATGTTAAAGGTTAAAGGTTCAGTCCCTGTGATGTCACTGATCACATTATGAGGTTGTCATGTGAGCCTCATTATGTGTCCCTGTGATGCATGTTTGGTGTAAAATTTAATAATTAACTACAAAAGTGAGAGGTATGACTGATAGCAAAGCAATGATGATATCACCAACATCAAACACAAAAAAAATAAGCTAATAACTAAATAGTAATGACTGAACTGTAACCAAATAAAAAGTAGATTACTTTGCTTATAGATATGAGAGGAATTAAAAGTACTATCATTTAAAAATATTCAGAAAAACGCATAATCCATTAACATTATTGTATTTTGAGGTAAATGTAACTACTTACTACACACCTTCATAGTATACACAAAGTCATATTGAAGAACACAATCAGTTGATCTCATTGCTGAGTTCTCCACTGTTTTGCAGGTGAGCCTATCCCTCCCCGTACACTAACTGAGGCTGGGACAATGGCTGTGTGCTACAGCGCTGCATGGGATGCCAAAGTGATTACCAGCGCTTGGTGGGTCCACCATAACCAGGTAAGAGGTTGCCATGTTTTAATGTGACTGCCTTAAAATATAACCTTAGTTTTATAAGTAACAGTTGTCATCATGCTCATGTGTTCCCTTCTTTAGGTGTCCAAGACTGCACCGACTGGAGAGTATTTAACAACAGGAAGCTTCATGATTAGAGGTACAAATTAAAATATGTCCGTGTTAATCTGAGTTTGGCAGCTTTCTAAATGCAGAAACAGAAATGGGTTCTCAACACAGTTGGGACAATAGTTTTTGGTACAACTAAATTACCTTTTGAATATCTGTGATTTATACAGGGTTTCTATCCTCAACAATTGTTCAGTAAATAAACAAGATAATCAAATGTTATTTCGCTGCTGAAGCTTTTCCTTTTGTCTTTCTTTAGGAAAGAAGAATTTCTTACCTCCCTCTTATCTCATTATGGGCTTCAGTTTTCTCTTCAAGGTAATTAATTATGTATTTGTGGCTGAATTTGCCACATTGCTCAAATTTGAGCTATATTTGTACTTTTCCGTGGCATTCAAAAAACAATGTTGGCATAACATCAGCAATTGTTATTTGCAACCAAAACACACACATTGTATACAGTTATTAACAACATTTAGTGACATTAGCATAGTCAGCCTGCTCAGTCTCTATATCAATAAGAGCAATTTAATCATTATAGTCTAGATTTGCTAAATAATGACCCTTGTGATGTGTCTGCCAATCATTTTGAGAAAGCGTGTCTGGTATGAAATTGATTAAATTGGTGTAAATGTTTTATGATTGTAGGTGGATGAGCAGTTTGTGTTTAGACATCGGGGGGAG